>NC_091288.1:174845599-175145599 GCF_032444005.1 Ranitomeya imitator
GTCGGGATCGACCGAAACACGAAACCCAATGCAAGTCAATGGGGCAGCATAGTCGGCAGTGAGTGGGGGCCAGGAAAACACCTAGAGTGCCCATTTTAATGTCAAAACCATCCATTCTTCTTAATGAAGCTTGTCAAGCGTAATTTACCTTATAATAATTGGAAGGCATTTGAAATTGGGGGTCATTTGGCTAAAGTTGTGGTGGGTAGGGCTGGTTCAAGTAATTAGTGGGCCCAGGAAATCTGGACCACGTCATGGCAGTGGAGCAGGGAGAGGTAAGTATTTCAACTTTGCAAGTGCTGTGAACCTGAGCAAGCAGGGGGGGCCCACTCGTTGGCATTGGCACTGGCACAGGGCCCCTCAAAGTACAGCGGTGTGTTTGCACGGCGGGGGCGCCTCCCACCGGCAGCAACACTTTTGCGTACCATGAGAGGCCCTGTGCCAGTGACGTCGCCAACTAGTATTCCTCCCCCCACCTGATGAAGGAACCTGCACTTTCATCTGCACCTTCCTGTTTGTCCCCGTGTAAGGTGGTATGGTATGCGGGAAGGGGGACCTGACTTTCAGCAGGGTCACAATGTTGTTGTGTAGCGTGCACGGGGAATGTTGTGTTATGGGTCAATGTACCAGCAGACTCATCTATCACTGGCTGGGCAATGGGCAGGATGAGGAGGAAACACAGATATAGGCCCAAAGAATAAAGTGGGCTAAATGCAGTTCAAAATTGGTAACACAGGACTAATCAGGGGGCATTGCAGTGGAGGACAACTGGAATGAGAGGCTGACACAGAGAGTAGGCCCAAATCAGTAAGTAGTCGAAATGCAGTTCAAAATTGGCAACAGTA
This sequence comes from Ranitomeya imitator, assembly GCF_032444005.1. Classification (NCBI taxonomy): domain Eukaryota; kingdom Metazoa; phylum Chordata; class Amphibia; order Anura; family Dendrobatidae; genus Ranitomeya; species Ranitomeya imitator. The sequence continues at coordinate 174,846,445 of NC_091288.1, forward strand.
GTAAACAGGCGGCACAGCTTTGTTCAGTGGAGGAGAACAGCAAGGAGTGGCAGACACCGATAGTAGGCCCCAACCCAACTAGTAGGCCAAATGCAGTCTAACATTAACAACTACTTAACGAGCGCCTGAAAACGGAATTTCAGGACAGGAAACCAGGAGAACAGCAAGGAGCGGCAGACACCGATAGTAGGCCCCAAACCAACTAGTACGCCAAATGCAGTTGTTCCGTTTAACCACAATTTAATGAGAGCCTGAAGATAGAAGTTCAGGAAAGGCAACCTGGAGAACACCTTGGAGTGGAACACACCATCTCTCTACACCCCATACCCAATTTGTAGGTCTAATGCAGCGTAGTTTCCAACAACTACTAAACGAGAGCATGATGATCGAAGCATTGGCGAGGAAACCTGGGGAACACCTTGGAGTGGAACACACCATCTCTCTACAGTGGAACACACCATCTCTCTACACCCCATACCCAATTTGTAGGCCTAATGCAGCGTAGTTTCCAACAACTACTAAACGAGAGCCGGAAGATCGAAGCTCAGGAAAGGCAACCTGGAGAACACCTTGGAGTGGAACACACCATCTCTCTACACCCCATACCCAATTTGGAGGCCCAATGCAGCGTAGTTTCCAACAACTACTAAACGAGAGCCGGAAGATCGAAGCAATGGAGAGGAAACCTGGGGAACACCTTGGAGTGTAACACACCATCTCTCTACACCCCATACCCAATTTGTAGGCCTAATGCAGCGTAGTTTCCAACAACTACTAAACGAGAGCCGGAAGATTGAAGCAATGGAGAGGAAACCTGGGGAACACCTTGGAGTGGAACACACCATCTCTCTACACCCCATACCCAATTTGTAGGTCTAATGCAGCGTAGTTTCCAACAACTACTAAACGAGAGCATGATGATCGAAGCATTGGCGAGGAAACCTGGGGAACACCTTGGAGTGGAACACACCATCTCTCTACAGTGGAACACACCATCTCTCTACACCCCATACCCAATTTGTAGGCCTAATGCAGCGTAGTTTCCAACAACTACTAAACGAGAGCCGGAAGATCGAAGCTCAGGAAAGGCAACCTGGAGAACACCTTGGAGTGGAACACACCATCTCTCTACACCCCATACCCAATTTGGAGGCCCAATGCAGCGTAGTTTCCAACAACTACTAAACGAGAGCCGGAAGATCGAAGCAATGGAGAGGAAACCTGGGGAACACCTTGGAGTGTAACACACCATCTCTCTACACCCCATACCCAATTTGTAGGCCTAATGCAGCGTAGTTTCCAACAACTACTAAACGAGAGCCGGAAGATTGAAGCAATGGAGAGGAAACCTGGGGAACACCTTGGAGTGGAACACACCATCTCTCTACACCCCATACCCAATTTGTAGGCCTAATGCAGCGTAGTTTCCAACAACTACTAAACGAGAGCATGAAGATCGAAGCAATGGAGAGGAAACCTGGGGAACACCTTGGAGTGGAACACACCATCTCTCTACACCCCATACCCAATTTGTAGGCCTAATGCAGCGTAGTTTCCAACAACTACTAAACGAGAGCATGATGATCGAAGCATTGGCGAAGAAACCTGGGGAACACCTTGGAGTGGAACACACCATCTCTCTACAGTGGAACACACCATCTCTCTACACCCCATACCCAATTTGTAGGCCTAATGCAGCGTAGTTTCCAACAACTACTAAACGAGAGCCGGAAGATCGAAGCTCAGGAAAGGCAACCTGGGGAACACCTTGGAGTGGAACACACCATCTCTCTACACCCCATACCCAATTTGTAGGCCTAATGCAGCGTAGTTTCCAACAACTACTAAACGAGAGCCGGAAGATCGAAGCAATGGAGAGGAAACCTGGGGAACACCTTGGAGTGTAACACACCATCTCTCTACACCCCATACCCAATTTGTAGGCCTAATGCAGCGTAGTTTCCAACAACTACTAAACGAGAGCCGGAAGATCGAAGCAATGGAGAGGAAACCTGGGGAACACCTTGGAGTGTAACACACCATCTCTCTACACCCCATACCCAATTTGTAGGCCTAATGCAGCGTAGTTTCCAACAACTACTAAACGAGAGCCGGAAGATCGAAGCAATGGAGAGGAAACCTGGGGAACACCTTGGAGTGGAACACACCATCTCTCTACACCCCATACCCAATTTGTAGGCCTAATGCAGCGTAGTTTCCAACAACTACTAAACGAGAGCATGAAGATCGAAGCAATGGAGAGGAAACCTGGGGAACACCTTGGAGTGGAACACACCATCTCTCTACACCCCATACCCAATTTGTAGGCCTAATGCAGCGTAGTTTCCAACAACTACTAAACGAGAGCATGATGATCGAAGCATTGGCGAGGAAACCTGGGGAACACCTTGGAGTGGAACACACCATCTCTCTACAGTGGAACCCACCATCTCTCTACACCCCATACCCAATTTGTAGGCCTAATGCACCGTAGTTTCCAACAACTACTAAACGAGAGCCGGAAGATCGAAGCTCAGGAAAGGCAACCTGGGGAACACCTTGGAGTGGAACACACCATCTCTCTACACCCCATACCCAATTTGTAGGCCCAATGCAGCGTAGTTTCCAACAACTACTAAACGAGAGCCGGAAGATCGAAGCTCAGGAAAGGCAACCTGGGGAACACCTTGGAGTGTAACAAACCCTCTCTCTACACCACGGAAGGGCTGATTCTTAGGAAGGAAGGCTGTCGGAAAGAAGCAGGGCGCGTCCGAGGGTGATTATATTCTTATTAGGTATATACTCACCCTCGGACGCGCCCTGCTTCTTTATTTGTAATGAATGTTTATTTGCAATGTGGTTTTGACTTACTCTATTTTTTTGGTAAATAATGATTTTATTATTTTCATTGTTTTGCATCTTCTTGGCAATAATATAAAGAAGACGCGACAGGACAACACTCGGTGGATGCCATATCTGTGTTTAAAATTGAAAAAACCTTTCAGTTAACTACTTGCAGGAGAAAGTTATTGTAGCTGGTGGCCATTTTTAGTACTGTACCAGATTTTTGTTGTATGTGTTTGTTTTTAATGTTAAAATGTCTGCATTTGATATCTCTCCAGTATTTTCTTTTTTATAAGCAAAATACTTATTTTTATATTTTCTGATGTTGGTTCCAGGGGTTCACGGGCAGCAGTGGTGTGGTCAGTGGAGGCCTAGTGGAAGGAGTGACCGCAGACAGGCATCGAAGGCCTAAAATAATAACACATGGCTGTAGGCAATTTTAAATTGGTTCCAGGGGTACACGGGCAGCAGTGGTGTGGTCAGTGGAGGCCTAGTGGAAGGAGTGACCGCAGACAGGCATCGAAGGCCTAAAATAATAACACATGGCTGTAGGCAATTTTAAATTGGTTCCAGGGGTACACGGGCAGCAGTGGTGTGGTCAGTGGAGGCCTAGTGGAAGGAGTGACCGCAGACAGGCATCGAAGGCCTAAAATAATAACACATGGCTGTAGGCAATTTTAAATTGGTTCCAGGGGTACACGGGCAGCAGTGGTGTGGTCAGTGGAGGCCTAGTGGAAGGAGTGACCGCAGACAGGCATCGAAGGCCTAAAATAATAACACATGGCTGTAGGCAATTTTAAATTGGTTCCAGGGGTACACGGGCAGCAGTGGTGTGGTCAGTGGAGGCCTAGTGGAAGGAGTGACCGCAGACAGGCATCGAAGGCCTAAAATAATAACACATGGCTGTAGGCAATTTTAAATTGGTTACAGGGGTACACGGGCAGCAGTGGTGTGGTCAGTGGAGGCCTAGTGGAAGGAGTCACCGCAGACAGGCATCGAAGGCCTAAAATAATAACACATGGCTGTAGGCAATTTTAAATTGGTTCCAGGGGTACACGGGCAGCAGTGGTGTGGTCAGTGGAGACCTAGTGGAAGGAGTGACCGCAGACAGGCATCGAAGGCCTAAAATAATAACACATGGCTGTAGGCAATTTTAAATTGGTTCCAGGGGTACATGGGCAGCAGTGGTGTGGTCAGTGGAGGCCTAGTGGAAGGATTGACCACAGACAGGCATCGAAGGCCTAAAATAATAACACATGGCTGTAGGCAATTTTAAATTGGTTCCAGGGGTACACGGGCAGCAGTGCCCTGGTCAGTGTAGTAGTAGTAGAAAGAATGGACCGCAGACAGGCATCGAAGGCCTAAAATAAAAAAAATTGGGCTGGCTGTAGGCAATTTTAAATTGGTTCCAGGGGTACACGGGCAGCAGTGGTGTGGTCAGTGGAGGCCTAGTGGAAGGAGTGACCGCAGACAGGCATCGAAGGCCTAAAATAATAACACATGGCTGTAGGCAATTTTAAATTGGTTCCAGGGGTACACGGGCAGCAGTGGTGTGGTCAGTGGAGGCCTAGTGGAAGGAGTGACCGCAGACAGGCATCGAAGGCCTAAAATAATAACACATGGCTGTAGGCAATTTTAAATTGGTTCCAGGGGTACACGGGCAGCAGTGGTGTGGTCAGTGGAGGCCTAGTGGAAGGAGTGACCGCAGACAGGCATCAAAGGCCTAAAATAATAACACATGGCTGTAGGCAATTTTAAATTGGTTCCAGGGGTACACGGGCAGCAGTGGTGTGGTCAGTGGAGGCCTAGTGGAAGGAGTGACCGCAGACAGGCATCGAAGGCCTAAAATAATAACACATGGCTGTAGGCAATTTTAAATTGGTTCCAGGGGTACACGGGCAGCAGTGGTGTGGTCAGTGGAGGCCTAGTGGAAGGAGTGACCACAGACAGGCATTGAAGGCCTAAAATAATAACACATGGCTGTAGGCAACTTTAAATTGGTTCCAGGGGTACACGGGCAGCAGTGCCCTGGTCAGTGTAGTAGTAGTAGAAAGAATGGACCGCAGACAGGCATCGAAGGCCTAAAATAAAAAAATTGGGCTGGCTGTAGGCAATTTTAAATTGGTTCCAGGGGTACACGGGCAGCAGTGGTGTGGTCAGTGGAGGCCTAGTGGAAGGAGTGACCGCAGACAGGCATCGAAGGCCTAAAATAATAACACATGGCTGTAGGCAATTTTAAATTGGTTCCAGGGGTACACGGGCAGCAGTGGTGTGGTCAGTGGAGGCCTAGTGGAAGGAGTGACCGCAGACAGGCATCGAAGGCCTAAAATAATAACACATGGCTGTAGGCAATTTTAAATTGGTTCCAGGGGTACACGGGCAGCAGTGGTGTGGTCAGTGGAGGCCTAGTGGAAGGAGTGACCGCAGACAGGCATCGAAGGCCTAAAATAATAACACATGGCTGTAGGCAATTTTAAATTGGTTCCAGGGGTACACGGGCAGCAGTGGTGTGGTCAGTGGAGGCCTAGTGGAAGGAGTGACCGCAGACAGGCATCGAAGGCCTAAAATAATAACACATGGCTGTAGGCAATTTTAAATTGGTTCCAGGGGTACACGGGCAGCAGTGGTGTGGTCAGTGGAGGCCTAGTGGAAGGAGTCACCGCAGACAGGCATCGAAGGCCTAAAATAATAACACATGGCTGTAGGCAATTTTAAATTGGTTACAGGGGTACACGGGCAGCAGTGGTGTGGTCAGTGGAGGCCTCGTGGAAGGAGTGACCACAGACAGGCATCGAAGGCCTAACATAACAAAAATGTCAATACAATGGTATTGTCAGTGGCAGGCATTGAAGGATGTCAGCGCATAGACTAAACATTGGTGGAGCTGTGAGATAATTTTGCAAGTGGTAGAGCACTGTTTGAGCTGGGGTGAGGGGAAACTGTCTTGTGGCCGGCGGTACAGGCCCAGGGCCCCTCATATTACAACGGTGTGTCTGACGTTGGGTGCGCACCACCACCGCCAGAGACACTTTATTGTACTAGGAGGGACCCAGTGGCAGTGCCGTCGACCAAAAGCGGGCTCACCCACCTCTTCAGACAAACTGCACTCTCACGGGTGCTGTCGCCAAGTGTCGATACCACGGCCCCGTGTGGGGAGTTTGGCCATTTAGTGAGGTGTAAACATGTCGTATGCTGGACAATCAGGTGCAGAAAATTACGAGATTGGAAAAGGCATTCAGAATAGTCCACAGGCAAGACCTTTTCATAGGAAAGCTAGGTGTCAGCCGGGCAAGGTGGGGCAAAAGATTTCGAAATCCAGTTGTGGTTCATTTTAATGAAGGTTAGATCATCTACATTTTGAGTAGCCAGACGAGTCCTTTTTTCTGTTAGTATTGAACCTGCAGCACTGAATACTCTTTCTGATAGGACACTAGCTGCCGGGCAAGCAAGCTCCTGCAATGCATATTCTGCCAATTCTGGCCAGGTGTCTAATTTTGATGCCCAGTAATCAAATGGGAATGACGGTTGAGGGAGAACATCGATAAGGGATGAAAAATAGTTTGTAACCATACTGGACAAATGTTGTCTCCTGTCACTTTGAATTGATGCTGCAGTACCTGTCCTGTCTGCGGTCATAGCAAAATCACTCCACAACCTGGTCAGAAAACCCCTCTGGCCAACGCCACTTCTGATTTCTGCCCCTCTAACTCCTCTGGTCTGCTGGCCCCTGCAGCTCGTGTGAGAACGATCACGGGCGCTGTGTGCAGGGAATGCCAGAAGCAAACGGTCAACAAGAGTTGATTGTTTGGTTGCTAATATTAGTTCCAAGTTCTCATGTGGCATTATATTTTGCAATTTGCCTTTATAGCGAGGATCAAGGAGGCAGGCCAACCAGTAATCGTCATCATTCATCATTTTAGTTATGCGTGTGTCCCTTTTGAGGATACGTAAGGCATAATCCGCCATGTGGGCCAAAGTTCCAGTTCTCAAATCTGCGGTTGTGCTTGGTTGAGGGGCAGTTTCAGGCAAATCCACGTCACTTGTGTCCCTCAAAAAACCAGAACCCGGCCTTGCCGCGCCACCAATTTCCAGTGGCCCCGGAAAAGCTTCCCCATTAAAAATATAATCATCCCCATCATCCTCCTCGTCCTCCTCTTCGCCCACTACCTCGTCCTGTACACTGCCCTGGCCAGACAATGGCTGACTGTCATCAAGGCTTTCCTCTTCCTCAGCTGCAGACGCCTGATCCTTTATGTGCGTCAAACTTTGCATCAGCAGACGCATTAGGGGGATGCTCATGCTTATTATGGCGTTGTCTGCACTAACCAGCCGTGTGCATTCCTCAAAACACTGAAGGACTTGACACATGTCTTGAATCTTCGACCACTGCACACCTGACAACTCCATGTCTGCCATCCTACTGCCTGCCCGTGTATGTGTACCCTCCCACAAAAACATAACAGCCCGCCTCTGTTCACACAGTCTCTGAAGCATGTGCAGTGTTGAGTTCCACCTTGTTGCAACGTCTATGATTAGGCGATGCTGGGGAAGGTTCAAAGAACGCTGATAGGTCTGCATACGGCTGGAGTGTACGGGCGAACGGCGGATATGTGAGCAAAGTCCACGCACTTTGAGGAGCAGGTCGGATAACCCCGGATAACTTTTCAGGAAGCACTGCACCACCAGGTTTAAGGTGTGAGCCAGGCAAGGAATGTGTTTCAGTTGGGAAAGGGAGATGGCAGCCATGAAATTCATTCCGTTATCACTCACTACCTTGCCTGCCTCAAGATCTACAGTGCCCAGCCACGACTGCGTTTCTTTCTGCAAGAACTCGGACAGAACTTCCGCGGTGTGTCTGTTGTCACCCAAACACTTCATAGCCAATACAGCCTGCTGACGTTTGCCAGTAGCTGCCCCATAATGGGAGACCTGGTGTGCAACAGTGGCAGCTGCGGATGGAGTGGTTGTGCGACTGCGGTCTGTGGACGAGCTCTCGCTTCTGCAGGAGGACGAAGAGGAGGAGGAGGGGGTGCGAACGGCTACAGCCAATTGTTTCCTAGACCGTGGGCTAGGCAGAACTGTCCCAAACTTGCTGTCCCCTGTGGACCCTGCATCCACCACATTTACCCAGTGTGCCGTGATGGACACGTAACGTCCCTGGCCATGCCTACTGGTCCATGCATCTGTTGTCAGGTGCACCTTTGTGCTCACAGATTGCATGAGTGCATGGACGATGCGCTCTTTAACATGCTGGTGGAGGGCTGGGATGGCTTTTCTGGAAAAAAAGTGTCGACTGGGTAGCTCGTAGCGTGGTACAGCGTAGTCCATCAGGGCTTTGAAAGCTTCGCTTTCAACTAACCGGTAGGGCATCATCTCTAACGAGATTAGTCTAGCTATGTGTGCGTTCAAACCCTGTGTACGCGGATGCGAGGCTAAGTACTTCCTTTTTCTAACCATAGTCTCATGTAGGGTGAGCTGGACTGGAGAGCTGGAGATCGTGGAACTAGCGGGAGTGCCGGTGGACATGGCAGACTGAGAGACGGTGGGAGATGGTATTGTTGCCACCGGTGCCCTAGATGCAGTGTTTCCTACTACGAAACTGGTGATTCCCTGACCCTGACTGCTTTGGCCTGGCAAAGAAACCTGCACAGATACTGCAGGTGGTGCGGAAAATGGTGGCCCTACACTGCCGGAAGGGATGTTGCGTTGCTGACTAGCTTCATTGGCCGAGGGTGCTACAACCTTATGGGACATTTGGTAGTTAGTCCAGGCTTGCAAATGCATGGTGGTTATATGTCTATGCATGCAACTTGTATTGAGACTTTTCAGATTCTGTCCTCTGCTTAAGGTAGTTGAACATTTTTGACAGATGACTTTGCGCTGATCAATTGGATGTTGTTTAAAAAAATGCCAGACTGCACTCTTTCTAGCATCGGATACCTTTTCAGGCATTGCAGACTGAGCTTTAACCGGATGGCCACGCTGTCCTCCAACAGGTTTTGGCTTTGCCACGCGTTTTGGGCAAGATACAGGCCCGGCAGATGGAACCTGTTGCGATGTTGATGCCTGCTGCGGCCCCTCCTCCTACGCTTCAGAACTGCTGCCGCCTGCACCCTGTTCCCCCAATGGCTGCCAATCGGGGTCAAGAACTGGGTCATCTATTACCTCTTCTTGTAGCTCGTGTGCAACTTCGTCTGTGTCACCGTGTCGGTCGGTGGTATAGCGTTCGTGATGGGGCAACATAGTCTCATCAGGGTCTGATTCTTGATCAGCACCCTGCGAGGGCAATGTTGTGGTCTGAGTCAAAGGACCAGCATAGTAGTCTGGCTGTGGCTGTGCATCAGTGCACTCCATGTCAGATTCAACTTGTAATGGGCATGGACTGTTAACTGCTTCACTTTCTAAGCCAGGGACGGTATGTGTAAAGAGCTCCATGGAGTAACCCGTTGTGTCGCCTGCTGCATTCTTCTCTGTTGTTGTTTTTGCTGAAGAGGACAAGAAAGCGACTTGTCCCTGACCGTGAACATCCACTAATGACGCGCTGCTTTGACATTTACCAGTTTCACGAGAGGAGGCAAAAGAGCTAGAGGCTGAGTCAGCAAGATAAGCCAAAACTTGCTCTGGCTGCTCCGGCTTTAAAAGCGGTTTTCCTACTCCCAGAAAAGAGAGCGTTCGAGGCCTTGTGTAGCCAGACGACGAACCTGGCTCCACAGCTCCAGACTTAGGTGCAATATTTTTTTTCCCACGACCAGCTGATGCTCCACCACTACCACTACCCTCATTACCAGCTGACAATGAACGCCCCCGGCCACGACCTCTTCCACCATACTTCCTCATTGTTTTAAAAACGTAAACAAACTAACGGTATTTGTTGCTGTCACACAAATTACACGGTGAGCTATAACTTCAGTATGATTTAGCTACCCCTTTACAGGTGAGTGAGACCACAACGAAAATCAGGCACAATGTTACACACTCTGTTGTTGGTGGCAACAAATGAGAGAGATGCCACACACGCAGGACTGTCACTGAAGCACAAATGTAAATATTAATCTCCCACTGATTTGTTATTTTTTTTTTTTTTTCAGGGAGACTTTAGGAAAAAAAAAATAGAATAAAATGATTTTTTCAGGAAGAATTTAGAAACCAAATAAAATAAAATGATTTTTTCAGGGAGAATTTAGAAAACAAATAAAACAAAAAAAGGCTTTCTATGGCCCACTGAGGGAGAGATGACGCACACAGGAGTCAGGAGTGGCACACAAGCCCAGAGGCCAATATTTATCTCCCACTGATTGATGTAGTGATTTTTTCAGGTAGATTTTGGAACCCAAATCAAGCTAAAAAAAATAATAGGCTTTCTATGGCCCACAATTGGAGAGAGAGAGAGAGATGGCACACCCAGGAGTCAAGACTGGCACACAAGCAGAAAGGGCAATATTAATCTCCCACTGATTTGTTTTTTTTTTTTTTTTTTTTCAGGGAGACTTTAGGAAAAAAAAAATAGAATAAAATGATTTTTTCAGGGAGAATTTAGAAAACAAATAAAACAAAAAAAGGCTTTCTATGGCCCACTGAGTGAGAGATGACGCACACAGGAGTCAGGAGTGGCACACAAGCCCAGAGGCCAATATTTATCTCCCACTTTTTTTTTTTCGTTCCAGGGAAAATTTATAAACCCAATAAAAAAAATAATAAATAGGCTTTCTATGGCCCACTATCTGAGAGACAGAGAGAGATGGCACGCTTAGGACTGGCACACAAGCCCAAAGGCCAATATTAATCTCCCTTTTTTTTTTAAGGGAGAATTTATAAAACCAAAAAAAATAAAATAAATAGGCTTTCTATGGCCCACTATTTGTGAGAGGTGGCACGCTCAGGACTGGCACACAAGCCCAGAGGCCAATATTAATCTCCCACTTTTTTTTTTTTTTTACAGGGAAAATTTATAAACCCAATAAAAAAAAAAAAGGCTTTCTATGGCCCACTATCTGAGAGAGAGAGATGGCACGCTTAGGACTGGCACACAAGCCCAAAGGCCAATATTAATCTCCCACTGATTGATTTATTGATTTTTTCAGGTAGAATTTAGAACCCAAATAAAGCAAAAAAAAAAAAAAAATGGGCTTTCTATGGCCCACTGAGTGAGTGATGATGCACACAGGAGTCAGGAGTGGCACACAAGCCCTGAGGCCAATATTTTTCTCCCACTGATTGATGTAGTGATTTTTTCAGGTAGATTTTAGAACCAAAATCAAGCAAAAAAATAAATAGGCTTTCTATGGCCCACTGAGTGAGTGATGATGCACACAGGAGTCAAGAGTGGCACACAAGCCCTGAGGCCAATATTTTTCTCCCACTGATTGATGTAGTGATTTTTTCCGGTAGATTTTATAACCCAAATCAAGCAAAAAAATAAATAGGCTTTCTATGGCCCACTGAGTGAGAGATGACACAGACAGGGATGGCACTCTAGCAGAAATGTCAATCTTAATCTCCCACAAAAAAAAAAAAAAAACAGGGAGTGTCCTTCAATTACTATCTCCCTGCAGTAATCTCAGCCAGGTATGGCAGGCAGCAATAAGGAGTGGACTGATGCACAAATTAAATAAAAAGTGTGTACAATCCAAAAAGATAGCTGTGCAGAAAGGAAGGAACAAGAGGATTTGTGCTTTGAAAAAAGCAGTTGGTTTGCACAGCGGCGTACACACAGCAATGCAGCTATCAGGGAGCCTTCTAGGGCAGCCCAATGAGCTACAGCGCTGAGGGGGGAAAAAAAAAAATGTAGCTTCCACTGTCCCTGCACACCGAAGGTGGTGTTGGGCAGTGGAAATCGCTACAGCACAAGCGGTTTGGTGGTTAATGGACCGTGCCTAACGCTATCCCTGCTTCTGACGAAGCGGCAGCAACCTCTCCCTAAGCTCAGGTCAGCAGCAGTAACATGGCGGTCAGCGGGAACGCCCCTTTATAGCCCCTGTGACGCCGCAGACAGCAAGCCAATCACTGCAATGCCCTTCTCTAAGATGGTGGGGACCAGGACCTATGTCATCACGCTGCCCACACTCTGCGTTTACCTTCATTGGCTGAGAAATGGCGCTTTTCGCGTCATTGAAACGCGACTTTGGCGCGAAAGTCGCGTACCGCATGGCCGACCCCGCACAGGGGTCGGATCGGGTTTCGTGAAACCCGACTTTGCCAAAAGTCGGCGACTTTTGAAAATGAACGACCCGTTTCGCTCAACCCTACTTGTGACTATCCATCATCCTCTTGATTACATTCGAGAGGTTTTCAATGGGGTTCAGGTCTGGAGATTGGGCTGCCCATGACAGGGTTTTAATGTGGTGGTCTCTTAATTTTTGCCGGAGCTGTGTATAACTCTTGAAAAGTCCCACCACTTGTCTATCAAGGCACAAAAAAGTGTCAGATAATAATGATTTCCAACGGCTGTGGTTTATCTTCTAAACATGGCACAGTAAATACCTGCCCTGTCGAGTCGAGGTAAATCAAGTTTAATAGATTCTCAGAAATTTTCTCAAATGCCTATGATCTACACAGTATACTCCATATAAAATCTATTTCCTTGTAACCTTTAGAAAGTTTTACACGTATGTCATATCTTATGCAGTAATTGACATTTACTTGGATTTCGCTTGAGCATTTCACAAATGATTAGGGCATTATGAATCCTACTTAAAGGCAAATAAAACATAAAACCGGCATTTCACCTAAAATGAGATCCATGACTTGTAACTGTGTAGTTGGCGTAAGAATTCTTTATTGTAATTTAATGTTAAACCCACTGCCTATTAAACAATGAACAATTACTCACTAGCTATGCTGACATTTAAATGTATTAACAATGGAGGTAAATTTTCTTATTTCAAAGTTAATTATTACTCTTTGCACCGTTCTCCATCAAACACATTTAATAATGTCAACCCTGAAGAAGTGTAAAGGAGAAATTAATTTTGGTTATTGTCGTTTCCTATGCTGATGGCAGAATCACATTCATTCTAAAAAATATATGTATATATTTAGACACAACTGGTGTATAGGTAGCATAATTTTACTAGGAAGTCTATTAATCACTGTATACAAGAGATCTTTCTTTCTCATTATTTTATATGCACAAGTGAAGTTATGTTCTTTACAAATGACACCAATTATTATACCTTAGCTATTTATGCACATCATGTACATTCATTCAACCAATTCATAGCCTACCGTATATACTAGTGTAGAAGCCAACCCCAGTATAAGTCGATTCACCTAATTTTGCCACCAAAAACTGGGAAAACTTATTGACTCAAGTATAAGTCGGGTATGCATTGTCCCCTCATCTCCATCCTGGTATGCATGGCTCCCCATCCCTATCCTTGCATACATGGCTCCTTATTCCCACCATTGTCTGCATGGCTCCTTATCTCCATACTTGTCTGCATGGCTCCTTATTCCTATCCTTATCTGCATGGCTCCTTATCCCCATCCTTGTCTGTATGACTCCTTATCACTATCCTTGCATGCATGGCTCCTCATCCCTATCCTTGTATTCATGGTTCCTCATCCCTATCCTTGTATGCATGGTTCCTCATCCCTGTCCTTGTATGTATGGCCCTCATTAGAAAAGCATAAAAAAATACTACTTACCTTCCCTGTGCACCCTTGCAACATCTCGTTACGGTGCCAGCAGCTTCTGCGGCCGAGCGATCACATGCTCCCGCTCATTAAGGGAATGAATATTCACCTCTCCCCATGCCTATGGGAGTGGAAAGAAGTAAATATTCATAACTCTTAAGTAGCAAGCAGCCGTGATAGCCCGGCAGCTTCTGGAAGCCGGTGGCTGCAGCTGTAACTGTGCGTGCTGTAAGAGAAATGAATATTCACTGCCAATGCAGCCTGTTATGACCTGGTGGTCAGGACAAAAATGGACCTGATGGTTAAGAGCACACGAAACAACCTGATAGTTACTGATAATAAAGGACGAGCTCTGGGACGTGGGAACTCTGCTGACCGCAATCCCTAATCCTATCACACACACTAGAAATAGCCGTGGATTGCTCCTAACGCTCCCTATGCAACTCGTCACAGCCTAAGAAACTAGGTAGCCCTGAAGATAGAAAAATAAAGCCTACCTTGCCTCAGAGAAATTCCCCAAAGGAAAAGGCAGCCCCCCACATATAATGACTGTGAGTAAAGATGAAAATACAAACACAGAGATGAAATAGATTTAGCAAAGTGAGGTCCAACTTACTGAACAGACTGAGGATAGGAAAGGTTGCTTTGCGGTCAGCACAAAAACCTACAAAAAGACCACGCAGAGGGCGCAAAAAGACCCTCCGCACCAACTCACGGTGCGGAGGCGCTCCCTCTGCGTCCCAGAGCTTCCAGCAAGCAAGACAACAATCAAAATAGCAAGCTGGACAGAAAAATAGCAAACCAAAGAAAAACAAACAGGAACTTAGCTTCTGCTGGGAAGACAGGTCACAAGAACGATCCAGGAGTAAACTAGACCAATACTGGAACATAGACAGGTGGCATGGAGCAAAGATCTAAGTGGAGTTAAATAGAGCAGCCAGCTAACGAATTAACCTCGTCACCTGTGGAAGGAAACTCAGAAACATCCACAGCCACCAGAGGAATTCCATGGATAGAACCAGCCGAAGTACCATTCACGACCACAGGAGGGAGCCCGACAACAGAACTCACAACAGCAGCCCCCCACCCACCATCTTCTGGGACAATGACTCGAGTATAAGCCGAGGAGGACGTTTTCAGCACAAAAAAGTGCTGAAAAACTCAGCTTATACACGAGTGTATGCAGTACTTTATCAAGACAGGGTCTTATGGTACCTTTTTTTTAATCCAAAGTCAAATTTGGAGAAGATGTGATAAGCAATGTGGCAGTGAGGCAAAAACACAGTTTGGAACACTGTTATTAGGTTTCTACATGCTAATGTAATGCTGAAAACTAAGGCATCCACCATTCTTCATCTTTAACCACCGCAAAGCGGTATCCAGATGACTATCTCTAAAATAGTCCCTGCAGAGCTAGACTAAAGATGTAGTCCGGACATATCTGAGTTTGTAATAGGTAGATAGTTCTCAAGATCCAAGTTCAGTATCAAAGTGTAATGTCAGAAGGGTGGACAAGAAGTTGGTTTACAGATAGTCTGGTCAAGTGAAGGCAAGCAAGTCAGGTAAGATCCATGGAATTAGAGAACTAGCCACAGTAATGTAACCAGAAAGCTTACTCTAGAGACTATTAACCATGAAGAGGAATTCTGGACCATTTCCCCTCTAAAGGACCTGGAAAATAATAACACCTATTTTGTCATTCCTCAATTCAACTCCTGGAGCCACATGAAGACAGCAACTTACCAATGGTATAGCCCAACTCTGGTCAAGCCAAAATGTCACTCTCATTACAACAACAAAAACAATACTGCTCAAAAGGTACTTGACTCCACATTGCTGAAAGTGCAATTTTCATCATTTTCCCGTTAAACTTCTCTAGTGAAAGGAATGCAATATGTACTTAGTAATGGCATCATCCGAACTGTATTCAGGAATTGAGTTAAAAAAAACGTACAAAGAAATATACACCACAACTTTACATTATTTTAAAATGGAATACACTTTACAGCAAAGTTGGCCAGACTTGAAAATTTCATTTAATGTTAATAGAGGTTTTTCCGGCTTTCTCCTGTTTGGTAAAAGAAGGTGGGGCAAGGTGGATATAAGCACCGCAACCTGTGATTCCAGGGAAGATAAATAGAAATGAGTGAAATTTTTAAAATTAAAATTTGCCGACTTTGCTGAATTTTCCCCAAAAGTTTGATTAGTGTTGAATAAATTTGCACACCTCTCAATAATAAAGCTTGTAATTGCTTCAAAAATACACGTGGGGGAGAAAAAATATACATATTAAAATCTAACATGCTTAGGATCTCAAGCAAATACTTTGGTTTTAGTGCTTGACTGAGTTGTTCTGAGAATCTCGGCTGAGACATCTGTTTTGCATGTCATAGCTATAGCACTCAATACAGTACTCAAATGTCATAGCTATTTTTTTAAGTGTCCCAAAATTAAGTAATATGCAAATAATTAAAATACATATCCAACAAGTCAGTGGAGTTCTTCTAATATGGTAGATCCTACCAGGAGAGAAGCATGCCACCATGCAGTGCGCTGCGTACTTTTTTTCTAACATTTTCGTGAGCTAGTCAGTCTTGAGTTTTGTACCGTTTTTCTCTGGATTCCTTCTCCTTGCACACGGGGGAGCTGAGCAATGATAAACACATATGTTGTTCAGGTTTAAGGAATTCCACCACATTAATTACTTGCAGTAACAAAAATCAGATAGAATCTAAAGACGGGTGCATGTGTCCTATCCAGACAGAGGTCTAAGGAATCAGGCAAAGCTACAGAGGACCATACATTGATGGTTGGATCAATCCAGGAAAGGAAAATATGTTCCACAAGTGAGAAAATGGATTTTATGAATGATTATTCTAAGACAAATAATATAAAGTTTAAGCTTGTTTATATCCATACAGATGCAGAATTATGGTCTAGTTTGTATAGTCAAGTTGAGAATCTTAGAATTGGTAAGAAATTTTTCTCAGGCAAAAAAATACCAGAGAAAGCTTCAAAATGTAATGCATATAGTCCTTGTTTGCAATAATTTAGTCTTTGAAAGTACAGAAACACAAACTGATAAAGAATACGCTATCACACAGACTAATTCAAAAGACAGTAGTGATGAGTGAGTGTGCTCGTTACCCTGGTTTTCCGAGCATGCTTGGGTGTTCTCTGAGTATGTTGGGCATGCTCAGAGATTATGTTTGTGTCCCCACAGCTGCATGATTTGAAGCTGCTAGGCAGCCTGAACACACGTGGGGATTACTTAACAAACAAGAAATCCACACCCAAAATACTCGGAGAACACCCGAGCATGCTCGGAAAACCTGAGAAGCGAGCACACTCGCTAATCACTACAAGACATCAGTCATACTGACAAATAGGGTGACACACAAGAGGTTAACGGGGATTACTTTGATTGTCCAAATTGTTTGAAATTGTCAGAATATATCGAACCATTGGAAGATGAAATTGATATTCAGAGTTATTGTCTAAATTACACCATGATATAAAAAAAGGCTTCTCTTGTAACAAAAACAAGAAGATAAAGTAAGATAATGCGGCTACATCATTGTTATCAGATACGCAATATTCAGCTGTGACAGAAGAAGGCTTACAGGCAGAAGAACTACAAAAGAAAAAAATTACATGACAGAGCAGCAGAACTTAATTTACAAATTGTCGAATAATAGACCCTACCTAAAGATTCTGATATTTATAAGATATAACTTTTAATGATTAAATTATAATAGGAATAATAATCTTATTATTCCTATTATAATTTAATCATTAAAAGTTATATTTTATAAATTTCAGAACCTTTAGTTAGGGTCTATTTGCCATTCAGCAATTTGTAAATTATCGTATTAAACACTACACTGATTCCCATTGAACTGTATAGCTAAGAGGAGCACAACTTAATCTTAAAATACATGATCAATTAACGAAAATTATAAGGACATTCCTGCCAATAATGGATGTCTTTTATAATGCAGACATTTTTGAATTGCACACAGACAAAAAAAAACAAGATATCAAGATATTCAAAATATGGCTACCCTCGCATATGGCAAAAAGGCTACAAACCACACTCAGATAAGATCAGGAAAGGGAATTATTTTACAGCCCGAGGGGAAAATAGGTTTAGACACCTGATTTTGTTCACCACAGGTGAGGCTACTCCCATGGTAGAGATTTTAGACAATTTTAAAACCACCATACAAGAGTCTTTTTGCTTTTTTAGTGAAATTTGAATATAAAAGAACTTGAGAATGTACAAACGGTACATGACTTGGTGACACCAATAAGCCGTGACAAAATTTGTTTACGAGTTATGTCTGAAAAATGAAGTTCTTTCTACATTCATCTTGTGTACATGCTGAAAATCTGTCAATAGGTTTATATTGTATTGAGGGAAATGTGAAATTATCTCAAAAAAGGAAGGAAGTATTAGCATTATGTCAATAGGTGCAAGAAATTTGAAAATCCTTCCAGCACAGTTTAATTTGTCACAAATATATAATTTTCCTTGGGCTATGTGGACAAATGAGATAACGAAAGATAGGAGTTTATTAAATTTGGTAACAAAACAACTAAAACAAGATGATCTTGCAGGGTAATATAAATGATATTGAACATAAGTAGACAAGTATGTCAGGTTCATATTGGAGACATTTTGGAATATCAGTAACTAGTTGGACTCAATCTTAAGTGAAAATGGCAGCGGGAAATTTCTTATCTAATAGAATTGTTATCATATTTATTTTGGTTTCGCTGTGTATAATATATCAAATTATCATTATGTATAAAATTAGGACAATAAGTGTTAGCTGTTCCCACCTCTGCACAGGGGGAATCTCGAGCCATCTCCGCTGTGGTCTCCCATTCTTCTCCAGCCGCAGAGGAGTCTGCTCAGCGGAGACGTCAGTCCCAGCGTCTGGCTCAGGCTGATACTGTGCGACTGGTTACTGCTGCCCTTCCAGGCTCTGTCCTTGTAGCCAGCAATGTTCAGCAGTGAGCAGGTCTTTCTGGGACTAAGTCCTGCTTTTCCCTTACTGAGCATGCCCATGTGACGACCTCACATTGGAGGTCAGGGGTCACATGCTCAGGTCCTGTTGCGGCTCCTATTGGACCATCTGGAAGGTCTTGTAGCACTGCTGCTATAACAGGTTCGCATGGCCGCTCAGCCATGCGCTAGTGTACACTTGTGTTTACTGAACATCCTTTCAATCCTTACTGTACCCTTACTTAAAAAACTAATAAAGTAGAGTTTTTTTTCTAACAACAGGTGAGAGACTGAGAGGACTTCACTGACCATACAGCTTACAGTCTACTGGTGAGAGACAGAAAGATCCCACTGAGCATTAAGATTACACTCTATAGGCGAAAGAGAGAGAGAAACCGCTGACCGTAATTGTTTAAACTCTACAGGAGAGAAGACTCCGCTGACCATAAAAGCTTATACTCTACAGCAGGGTTGGGGAAACTCAGACCCCAGGCCTCAATGACTTTTTAGCAGATTCTCAGGGACCACATTCTTGGGCAGGGAGGTGTATTTTGAATACAACCAGCTCATTAATTTCTTCTTGCTCTGTTAGCACACACATGCAGTGTTCACTACTGAACACTGAAGGGCATGCAATGAAAGATTATATCATGAAACCAGTGCCAGAGTCAGGATGTACTTTGTGGGCTGAGTTTGTACGGCCCCCGAAGGATGGTATAAATATCCAAATGGCCCTTGGCAGAAAGAAGATTCCCCACCCCTGCTCTACAGGATAGAGAGATCCCGGCTGATCCTAAGTTCTTACACTCTACAGAAGATAGAGAGAGAAAGATGACTCTGCTGATCCTAAGAGCTTACACTCTACAGAAGAGAGAGAGAGAAAGATGACCCTGCTGATCCTAAGAGCTTACACTCTACAGAAGATAGAGAGAGAAAGATGACTCTGCTGATCCTAAGAGCTTACACTCTACAGAAGAGAGAGAGAGAAAGATGACCCTGCTGATCCTAAGAGCTTACACTCTACAGAAGATAGAGAGAGAAAGATGACTCTGCTGATCCTAAGAGCTTACACTCTACAGAAGATGGAGAGAGAGAAAGATGACTATGCTGATCCTAAGAGCTTACACTCTACAGAAGATAGAGAGAGAGAGAAAGATGACTCTGCTGATCCTAAGAGCTTACACTCTACAGAAGATAGAGAGAGAGAAAGATGACTCTGCTTATCCTAAGAGCTTACACTCTACAGAAGAGAGAGAGAGAAAGATGACCCTGCTGATCCTAAGAGCTTACACTCTACAGAAGATAGAGAGAGAAAGATGACTCTGCTGATCCTAAGAGCTTACACTCTACAGAAGATAGAGAGAGAGAAAGATGACCCTGCTGATCCTAAGAGCTTACACTCTACAGAAGACAGAGACTTACCCAGCAGAATGTTGCTGTGAGCAACTCGTAACATCTAGCACTCTCTGAAGACTTTCATTGTTTCCCTTCCCCTCATTCCTACAGCACTGTGAGCATCTAACATACACTATAAAGACACGTTATTTCTGCACAAATGCACATTGTTTTCCCTACTGTTTTTTCCTCAAGGTCACTTATAGATGAAAACCTACTGTGTCTATTAGCAAACCTGTCCCTGACCACCAGACATAACTTATCATCACACAAAGCAAAATTATAATTCTGCAAACTCATCTGTTATTATGTAAGCAGTGTCATGACAACTTCTATGTGTGCATTCTATTGAAACCTAATATTCTGCACTGTTTATTTGGAATTTAGCATTAAGAAATTTCTTTTTAGATCAGTTTGCATTTAAGGTTTAGTAGACTTGTCATTTTCGATAAAGCTCACATTGGTGTTTCAATGACAATGTGTTAAAAATGGGGAAAAAAAGGAAATTTTATTGCTTTCCTCTGCCTAAAGCTACAATGGCAGCAACCATCTTTATGTCTAAATGATTGCTGCTATGGAATGTGCCCCATCCTTTTCATTTGATTAGAGGTCACACTAGTAGCTAAGGACAAAGGAAAGAAAACATCATAAAACATTCCTGAAAATAATATAACATATGAGACTAAAAGACAATTAAGACAATTTTACGATGTTTTGTTATCAGTAAATGACAGGATGAAATGTGAAATCTTTTTAAAGCAAGCTTGTCATGTGATTCATTGATGACCAACGAATTTAAAGAGAAATTGAACTATGAGAAGAGTAATCTGGTAAGATTCTGCAGGTTTCTCACTTGCTGGAAAAGGGGCAGCATGGGGGATTATAAAGAGGGGGCACAGTATGGTGAATGGTCAGTTTGGGGGGATAGAGTGAAGAGGGGGCACGGTATAAAGAGTGACAGTATGGGGAACAGTCTGAAGAGGTGGCAGTGTGGAAGAGAAAGCGTGAAGAAGGGGTACAGTATGGGGAGGGTACATCTTGGGTGGGATTGTGTGGAGAGGGGGTATAATTGGGGAAATTCCGAGTAGTGGTCACAATACGGAGAGGGGGCATCTTGGGAGGACAGGGTGAGAAGGCTGCACAGTAACTAAAGGGGGAAGCGTTATATTCAGGAGAATTATAATTATGCTTTTATTTTTAAAGGCACCATGTCAGGATGTGTTGCAGAAGACTGAAAAAGAGGGAAGTCTGCAGAGAAATACTGTGACTGTGAAAGTCATCCAGGTGTCAGGACCAGATGAAGAAAGGATTGATAATAACTGCAATCAGAGAACATGACCCCAGTAAGGTACCAGGATCTAAGGGTGCATTTAAACTGGCTAATCACGGCCTTAAAATGACACCCAACCAGCAATATGCAGACGATTGGAAGTTGTTTAATGGCCACTTTAGGCACGCCATGTCCCCAGAATGATTGTCAACATGATTGCTTTGTGCACATAGAATGGTATTGCTCTCAGCAACAGCACAAATTCTGTTTGCAAAGGACGATCTGCTGCCAATAACGATGATATTTAAGCAAGCTTAGATATTTCACTTGACTAATGAAAGTTTTGCTTGTGCATTGGGTGATTGACAGTCTGATTAGGCCAATAATCGGGAAGTGTAAATGCATCTAATATCTAATAAGTAAATAATATGTTGATAGATTTTTCTTTAGGCAATTTATTTTCAGAGCAGATCGGAGCTGGATATTGAGACCTTCACCAATCATCCAAAAGACCTCTTAGAAGTGCACAGATCAGCAGGTAGGAGTGAACACATACAGAGAAGTATGGATGCGGTACAAAATCATAGGCTTCTGTCTCGGGCTACGAATTTCTAAGAGGTCTTTTAAATAATAGTGGGAGTCTCAGGAATCATCTGCACAGAATTAAAGGGCCTAAAACATCAAAGATATTTCCCAAAAGTTAAGTTACTCTTTAAATGTTTAAAAGTTGTACTGCACACATCTAATCATTTCTGTGGTCCACGTATGGTCTGTAGTATGACAATGGCTGGTAACAACAACTGGTTCTGATGCTCTATTTATGTACTGATGGTGGTTCTTATGTTGTATTCATGCACTGATGATGTTTCTCATGATGTATTCCTGTACTGACGATGGTTCTTGTGCTCTATTCATGTACTTATTGTAGTTCTAGTGCTGTATTCATGTCCTGATTATGGTTCTGGTGATGTTTTCCTTAACCGATGGTAGTTCTGGTGACATATTCCTCTTCACCTGGTGGTTCTAATCTTATATTAATGTAGATGTATTAATCCGTACATTGTTGAAATTATGTCATTATAGAGTCAGTCTACTGTCCGTCGCACTCATAGACAACACAAAATTGAAAATACAACCGCCTGAATTAGGTGATATATATCAGATGATCAAGTGCTTGACTAAAGCCCCTATACATTTTAGACAGCTGTTGGCCAAATGATGCTTTTCTTATTGTTTGGCTAGTAGATATCTAATCCAGCTCTCTCATACACAGGAGTGCTCGCTCTACCAAGCTTTTGTGCTTTCTATGAGAGTGATGCAGCCAGATATCTCTGGCAGTGACTTACCTCTAGAGAACAAAAAGACTGGCAATCCAAAATTGCCCCCAAATTATCTCCCCTAACAATCATCTGTCAGGAGCCCCATACACATGATGTCGGCTGAACCCATCAATAATGGCGGGTTTGGCCGACATTAGAGTAATGTGTATGGAGGACTTAATTACTTAAAAATCACTTAAAATGTCTAAGGCGGCATGAACACCAAGTACAGACCTAGTTAGTGATCAATTGTTTAACAAAAAAAATCGGCAATAGTTTTTTAGGGCTTATCTTCACAGTATTCATTGTCTAGTAAAAAAGATTTACCAACATGATTCTCCAAGTCAGTGCGATTACAGTGATTTAAGTAATAAAAAATAATAGGGTAGCTGAAAAAAAATAAAAAAATTCAACATTACATTTTGTGGTCAATTAAGCTGTGTGAGGGTTTCTTTTTTGCATAATGTGCTGACGCTTTTATTAACACCATTCTGGCGTAGATGCAGGGGGTGTGATATATTACGTTTATTTGTTTGCTTTTCTCTTTCGTCCCGGTGCCATATATTATCAGTATATGTACATTTGCTAACATATGATGGTACTGCTACTTGATTTAGTGTATAACCACTCCTATACAATGGTACTGCTACACTGTTATGTCTATTACTGTGTCTTGCTAAATGTATATATATGTGTAATGTTCTACTGTTGTAATGCTGCTATGTATAGTGAATAAAGTAAGTGCAATAATTGGCTTGGCCACTAGATGGGAGCATTTTAGTGTACAGAGCTTTCAGCTAGGGTATAGTGTAGGAAAGGGTTAACTATAGGTGGGGCTGCTGTGAGGTAAGCTAGGAACGTTCCCTTAGGAAGTCAGAAGGGCCTGGGCACCCGAATAGTCCACATGGGCTCTAGGCCCAGGGCACCACAGCAGTCACGCAGCGTTTAAGAAGAAGAAAAGAATTATAGCCATTCGGAGTCTATAGGACAGAAGTATGGTGTCAAGCAGCAGGATTGAAGCAGTTCATAGCTGGAGGAAGGAAGCGGTCCAGAATGGTACAGGGCACAGATTGTTCAGCATGTGGCAGATAATTGCATGGGTCGATGCTCTCAGAACCAGGGTGAAACGGACTGGAGAATTCCCATAAACAGTGAGTTTGAACAGGGAGAACACTACAGTATCGCCTAAGGCACTATTACTCCACAATGTTCTGGAGGACGTGGAACTGAGTGCAGGGAAAGAGCAGACTGTTAACTGCATGGGATTTGTTGAAGATGTTGTTACTAAAAAGAATGTGCTGCCAAGTTGTTCAAGTAAAGTTTCACAGGTTGCATTTGAACCAGACTGTGTCTCAATTCTTGTGAAGCCAGTTGCAGAAAGGCCTCAGCACCACAGTGGTATCCCAAATGGTGCAGCGGGAGAAGACACATGTATGCTGGTGAGAGAATACTGTTTCTTGTAAGCAGAGACCAGGGCAAAGATACACCTGAGTGTGTTAGGGCTGGTGGAACGCACCGAGTAAATATATGAGTTGTTATAGGTGCGTTCGCAGCCCGGGGTCCACCGTGCAGGAGTGAAGCCTGCTGCTAGAGAAATGGCGGCCCTATATGGCGGTACAATGTCAGATTAGATGCGAGTTCCATCACTCGGTCAGTATCAGCACGAACACTGTTGCTTCACAGAGTCGTGAAATAATTAGTGGGACTAAGACCCTAACTAGGGTTGTGCTTGCTCTGGAACTCTTCTGTGCTAACCACGCACATGAAGAAACCAGATGCTAAACCAAGCGACTAATTGCCCCCAGTAACGCTGGCTGACTGTCTATGTAATTTCCCAGGGCTAACGGACACTCTCCACGTGTAGCCTGAGTGGCAGAGTATTACTGGCGACAAGCACAAAACACTAATGATACTAATGCATGGATGTGTGGCCATGCGAACCTTTTATAGCTGCAGCAACTTGAGGACCTTCCTAGAGGACCAATGGGAGCTGCTACAGGACCTGAGCAGGTGACCCCCGACCTCCAATGAGAGGTCCTCCCTGGGGCATGCCCAGAAGAGGAAAAGCAGGACTTTATCCCAGAGATGTCTGCTCGCCGCTGACCAGTACTGGCTACAATGGCTGAGCCTGGAAGAGCAGCAGTAACCAAGCGCAGAGTATCTTCCTGAGCCAGATGCTTGGACCAACGTCTCCGCTGAGCAGACTCCACTGCAGCTGGAGAAGAATGGAGGACCACAGAGGAGGTGGTTTGAGAATCCCCCCGTGCAGCGGCGGGAGCTTGACACCTAACAGAGTGTATGCGACGACTACGTACCTGTTGCTCCCTTACACTGATACAAAATTTCAATTGTTCCTTATTGCATTTTTTTATTTGCAAAGTTGCAGTAACTGAAAAAACAAAATTCATGCATCTTGATTTTTTTTAATTTCAGAAATATTATAATATTACATTAATTCATCCTTTAGCGCTATCATAATGCTTAATTTTGAGATTGCAACATTTATCACTTGGAGATTGGATACAGATTCCAAAGTCTGTTGTTAAGGGCTCGTTCACACTAGCGAATAACTCGGACGATTGCTCTCCGATGTTTTATCGCATAGCATGGGGCACAATGTTATACTATGGGGCAGTGCAGATCTGAGATTTTATTCTTAAGCCAGAGAGGTAAGGGGGCCACTTCTACCTCGAAAGCAAGTGGAGTTGTGTATTATGATGAGCTATTGCTCTTGCAGGGGGGTCCTTCCTTATTCACCTGCGTCTGCCCCTGGGGTAATAAACAGGTTTGGTTTCTAGAGGCACATATTTAATTTTCGTCTTCCAATAACAGATAATTAATCTTGTGACTTTATACCATGAACTATTTTTAACCCTTCTATTTCTATTTTGCATACAGGAGTTAAAGGGACTCTGTCACCTGAATTTGAAGGGAACAATCTTCAGCCATAGGGGCGGGGTTTTTGGGTGTTTGATTCACCCTTTCCTTACCCGCCGGCTGCATGCTGGCTGCAATATTGGATTGAAGTTCATTCTCTGTCCTCCATAGTACACGCCTGCGCAAGGCGCACCTTTCCAGGCACATGACCGATGATCTGTACAGCTGACATGTGCCCGCAACAGCCGCGGGTGGAATCGCGATCCATCCGCAGCTGTTAACCTGTTAAATGCCGCTGTCAATCTCTGACAGCGACATTTAACTCGTTCTTCCAGCAAGCACGCCGGAAATCTCGCCCATCGGTGACCCCATCATGTGATCGCAGGTCACCGATGGGTCGGCATGACAACCAGAGGTCTGCAGCAGAACTCTATGGTTTTCACTGCTGGATTGCTATGAGCGCCGCCCGGTGGTCAGCACACATAACAAGTGAGCATTTCTGCTATATACAGGCAATCTGATCATCACCTGTGTGTAGCAGAGGCGATCGGACTATGGCAGCTTCTAGTCTCCCATGGAGATTATTAAAGCATGCAAAAAGTAAGAAAAAAATGTTTTTAAAAATATTTTAAAAAAATAAATAAATAAAAGTTCAAATCACCCTCCTTTTGCCCCATTCAAAATAATACAATACAAAATTCAAACATACACATGTTTGGTATTGCCATGTTCAGAATCGCCCGATCTATCAACATTAAAAAAGAATTAACCCCATCGTTAAACGGCATAACGAGAAAAAAAGTCAAAACGCCAGAATTCCTTTTTTGTTGTTGCTGCAACATTACATTAAAATACAATAACTAGTGGTATAAAGATCGTATCTGCACTGAAATGGTATCATTAAATATGTACGCAAAAAATAAGCCCTCACCCGACCCAAGATTATGAAAAATGGAGATGCTGCGGGGTTTTTTTTTAAACAAACTTCGTAATTTTTTTTCCCCACTTGAATAAAAAAGAACCTAAACATGTTCGGTGTCTAGAAACTCATAATGACCTGGTCAGTCATAGTCAGTTTTAACATTTAGTGAACATGGTAAAATAAAATCCAAAAAACAACTGTGGAATTGCACTTTTTTTGCATTTTTACCGCACATGGAATTTTGTTTCCTGTTTTCCAGCACACTATATGTTAAATCCCATGGTGTCGTTCAAAAGTACAACTCGTCCAACGAAAAACAAGTCCTCACATGGCCATTTTGACCAAAAAAAATAAAAAAGTTGTGGCTCTGGGAAGAAGGGGAGCAAAAAATGAAAATGCAAAAACAAAATTACCTCTGGTCATTAAGGGGTTAAATATATGAGATTTTAACTGCATTACTGCTATATAGAATGTACTTATGAAAATGAAGGTACTTAGGGCATAATTTTGCCATTACATGAGAGCTGTCAACCAGGGCAAGATGACATAGGATCCTAAACCTAATATTTAACATGCCTCTCCGGGGCTCCAGGGTCCCATCAAAGAAAGGTTGCCTTGCTGTGACTGATGGGCTCTCGTGAATTGGCCAATTTATGCACCACCCTTCCTTCCTATATAGCAGTAATGCAGTTGAAATGTCATAAATTCAATGTTTTCATAGATCTTAGCGCTTACAGGGTGCTGCTGTATTCTCTCGCTAGTCAGTTTTTTTTGTTTTTGTTACATGTCTTTTAATTTTTAGGATGAAGATAATAGACCGTCAGCATGAGAAGCTTGTGGCTGCATTTGCAGATAAACTGGGTAAGTACAGTCATGTACCTACTACACATGTTCTCCATTCTGTAGCTATAACGATTTATAGTCAGGTATGTGATACCTATGAGTTCCAGTTACCGGCCCAATCACTGTTATAGCACATATTACGAGTTACTAAGGCCTCGTTCAGACCTGGGATTTCACTTATGTATTCTGTACCCGTTCTCACAGATAGGACATGTGCCCATCATACTCCATGTGCATGTTCACATGTCAATTTTTTCACTGAAATACCCTAATTGAAACATAGAACAATTTACATCTTCTCTTCCACTTCCCAACAGAGAAGCAGTATCCGGATATGATTGAGGACGACACGGAGCTATGGGTGGTGAAACAGTGGCAGGCTGAAGGAGAGCCACGTCGGATATATGTTTCTATTTTTATTATGTTCTTCCTCAAACTAAGTGGTAGCACAGGTATATGGAAGTCACCAAAATCTCCTCCCTCCGCTAAGGTAATGCATGGGCTACGTCAAACCAAGCCTGCCGTTCAATGGGGATCTGGAGATGATGTGTAGATCTATTATTCACATACAGTATATAGATATCAACTGTTAGGGAAAAATATATAAGTATCAAATGTTTATTTTTTTCTGGACTGAAAGCTGACAAAATCTCTTTGTTTCCAGATTGTTACACCATCTACAATCGCTTAACATCTCAAGAAGCAAGGATGGGATAATATCCATAGGGGAAACATCCGCTAAATGTTCTCCTGGAATGACTGATTTACTTTATTTTTTTAATTAAAATAATAATATAGCTGTGTGCTAAAACTCTGTCATGATCTCTTCCTTCTATAATAACTTCACATCATATAAGCAATTAGAATCTGAGCAACCTTGATCACCAGCTGTGTGTTGCACCACCACATTATGAGAGTCAGGTCCAAGCATTCCTACATGAACAGTTTCCTGGAAAGTGGATTGGTCATCATGGGCCAGTTGAATGGCCACCAAGGTCTCCCAATATGACCCCCTTAGACTTTTATCTTTGGGGTCATCTGAAGGCAATTGTCTATGCTGTGAAGATACGAGATGTGCAGCATCTGGAAGCTTGTGCTAGCATTTCTTCTGCGGTGTTGCTATCAGTGTGTCGAGAGTAGGAGAAAAGGGTTGCATTGACAATCCAACACAATGGGCAGCACTTTGAACATACTTTATAAGCGGTCATAAATAACTCATGAAAGACTAAAGTTACGTTAAAACCAAGCACACCATTGTTTTTCTTGTGAAATTCTCAATAAGTGTGGTGTCACATGACCCTCTTCCCACTGGAAAATATAAAGTTGGATCCAAAATGGCCGACATGGTCACCACCCATTTTGAAAAGTTTTCCCCCTCAACAGAAAGTTGATATCCACAACCATTCCCATTTTATTTAGGTGTATCCATATAAATTGCCCACCCTGTGTTTTACAATGAATGAGATAAGCAGAGAACCCAAACAACTTATTGAGGATTGACTGATTTGTCTTTTGTAATAGAAGAAAAGCTTAAAAAAGATACTGCAGTTACGGATTTCAGTATCTGTCAGGAAAAGTAATAGCACAAATTTTCGGAACGTCATAGATGCCACTGTCTGTATTATAAAGCATAAAAAACAAAGATATGCAAAGTTTTCAGAAAAGGCAGAATTATTTAAAATAAATCATGAACAAATGCTGTCAAAATGGAAAAAAGAGAGTTTTACATATTTTTATATAACCATATAATAATCCCAAATATTTGAAAATCCACAACCGTAAATGCTACTGAAGCTGGTTTCAAGAAAATGTAACTAATTTATTTTAAGGTGCTACTCCATGTAACCATTTTCTATTTAGTATAATTAAAAAGAATCTTTGTAAATTATATTTACAAATATATTTCTACAAAATTATTTTTTAGAAATAACTGTTGTTGAGTGTCATTTGATTAATTTTAGCCGCATTTAATATGAAAATGATCAAAACTAATAATTTTTAATTAGCAATATATGTCAATATAGGATAAATTAATCATAAATATTAAGAATTCTGTTGATTGCTGTGTAAGGCCAGTTTCACACGTCCAGATAATTCCGGTACCGGAGTTATCCGTGTCCGTGTGTCCGTGTGCTCACGTAGCATATCAGTGTGGCACACGTGCGGCAACCGTGTGCCGCCCGTGGGCCGACTGAGGACCACACGGACCGTGCAGGAGACAGAGCTACAGTTAAGCACTGTCCCCTGCTTTTGGTGCTGAAGCCGGCATTCATTCCTTCTCCCCAGCAGCGTTCACTGGAGAGAAGGAATGAAAAATCAAGTTTTTTTTTTCGTTTCTGTTTAAAATAAATTTTGGGATCACCTCCCGCTTCCCATCCCCCTGGCGCCCGCCCGCTTTCCGAGAAATACTCACCCAGCTCCCGCGATGTCTCCTCTTAGCGCTGGCAGCAGGTACTGTGTGAGCGGTCACGTGGTACTGCTCATTACAGTGAGGAATATGCGCATACATGACCGCTCACAAAGGACCTGCTGCCAGCGCTGAGAGGAGAGCTGGGTGAGTATTTCTCGGAAAGCAGGCGGGCGCACAGGGGATGGGAGGCGGGAGGTGACCCCAAAATTTATTTTAAGCACAAACAAAAAAAATACAACTTGATTTTTCATCTCTTGTCTCCTGCAGGGGACAAGAGATGAATACGCCTTCAGCACCACATGCAGTGAGGACAGTGCTTACTGTAGCGCTTTCTCTCCTGCGGGCGGTACGTGCACACGGAGGAGAGTGAACACTGTTCTCCGTGTGCACATGTGCAGGACGTATTGCGGTACGTGCTGCCGGAGAAAAGCGGACATGTCTCCGTGTTTGGCACACGGACCCATGGACCGTGAAAAAACGGAGACATGTGCATAGACCCATTAATTTGAATGGGTCTACGTGTGTCAGTGTCTCCGGTACATGGGAAAACTGTCAGTACACGTACCGGAGACACTGACGTGTGAAATAGGCCTAAGGAGTAGTAGTAGTCATCATAGTAATAAATAATGTCTCACTGACAAGCAGCAGTCAGTCTGATAAAGAAATCATTCATATCCAATCAGCAACTGGATGTGTAATTTTGTGCATGTATGCTTTCATTATATAAAGGATAATGAATCCTTTATTGTAAATGATTACAGTCCACCTCCAATGATACACCTCAAGCCTTTAACACATGCATCTTAGAATATACCGTATATACTCGAGTATAAGCCGACCCGAGTATAAGCCGACCCCCCCTAATTTTGCCACAAAAAACTGGGAAAACTTATTGACTTGAGTATAAGCCTAGGGTGGAAATTCAGCATTTACCGGTGAATTTCAAAAATAAAAATAGATCATTATTTCCCCATAGCTGTGCCATATAGTGCTCTGCACCGTTCATTATTTCCCCATAGCTGTGCCATATAGTGCTCTGCACCGTTCATTATTGCCCCATAGCTGTGCCATATAGTGCTCTGCACCGTTCATTATTGCCCCATAGCTGTGCCATATAGTGCTCTGCACCGTTCATATTTCCCCATAGCTGCCATATAGTGCTCTGCACCGTTCATATTTCCCCATAGCTGCCATATAGTGCTCTGCACCGTTCATATTTCCCCATAGCTGCCATATAGTGCTCTGCACCGTTCATATTTCCCCATAGTTGTGCCCCATATAGTGCTCTGCACCGTTCATATTTCCCCATAGTTGTGCCCCATATAGTGCTCTGCACCGTTCATATTTCCCCATAAATGCTCCACATAAATCTGTGCCATTGCTGCTGCTGCAATAAAAAAAAAACACATACTCACCTCTCTTGCTTGCAGCTCCCAGCGTCCGGTCCCGGCGTCTCTCCGCTCTGACTGATCAGGCAGAGGGCGCCGCGCACAATATATGCGTCATCGCGCCCTCTGACCTGCACAGTCAGAGCAGAGCGGCGCCGGGAAGATGGAGCGGCGCCCGGCGGCTGGAACGGGGACAGGTAAATATGACATACTTACCTGGTCCCGGCATCCGGCTCCTTCTCCCGGACAGCTGTCTTCGGTGCCGCAGCCTCTTCCTCTATCAGCGGTCACCGTTACCGCTGATTAGAGAAATGAATATGTGGCTCCATCCCTATGGGAGGTGGAGCTGCCTATTCATTTCTCTAATCAGCGGTCCCACGTGACCGCTGAAGAGGGGAAGAACTGCAGCACCGAAGACCATGGGACAGGCGGGGAGCGCCGTTGCATACTTAGGCAGTTAACTGGTTCATGCAGCTTTACATGAACACCTGAGCCTTACACTATGGCTGGTCCGAATAACTAAAGCAATTGTTACCATCCACCTCTCGTGTCTCCCCTTTTCCTCATAGTTTGTAAGCTTGCGAGCAGGGACCTCATTCCTCTTGGTATCTATTTTGAACTGTGATCTCTGTTATGCTGTAATGTCTATTGTCTGTACAAGTCCCCTCTATAATTTGTAAAGTGCTGCGGAATATGTTGGCGCTATATAAATAAAATTATTATTATTATTATAGATAGATAATAGATGATAGATAGATAATAGATAGAAAATACAGTACATAGATAATAGATAGATGATAGATAATAGATGATAGATAGATAGATAGATAGATAATAGAAATATAGATAGGTGATAGATAGGTAGATAGATAGATAGATAGATAGATAGATGACAGATAGACAGATAGATTAATAGATAGATAGATGATAGATAGATAATAGATAGAAAATAGATGATATATAGATAGCAGATAGATAGATAATACATAGATAGATAATTGACAGAAAGACAGACAGACAGATAGAGATAGATAGATAGATAGATAGATAGATAGATAGATAGATAGATAGATAGATAGATAGATAGACAGACAGGTAGATAGATAGACAGACAGACAGATAGATAGATAGATAGATAGATAGATAGATAGATAGATAGATAGATAAGCAGCCTGAATCTTAAGTCCTGTGATTAGAGCAGCATCAGCATTCAAATAGCAATATCACCATTTCATTCTATAGTATGAAATGTAAGTGATATAGGCATCGTTAGCTCGCTGGCTATACTGCAACTGTACCTGTAATATAGCAGACACTTAGAACAACTTCTTGTGTATTAACAAAGATGAGGGATTTACATAGTAACATAGTAACATAGTAACATAGTAACATAGTTAGTAAGGCTGAAAAAAGACATTTGTCCATCCAGTTCAGCCTATATTCCATCATAATAAATACCCAGATCTACGTCCTTCTACAGAACCTAATTGTATGATACAATATTGTTCTGCTCCAGGAAGACATCCAGGCCTCTCTTGAACCCCTCGACTGAGTTCGCCATCACCACCTCCTCAGGCAAGCAATTCCAGATTCTCACTGCCCTAACAGTAAAGAATCCTCTTCTATGTTGGTGGAAAAACCTTCTCTCCTCCAGACGCAAAGAATGCCCCCTTGTGCCCGTCACCTTCCTTGGTATAAACAGATCCTCAGCGAGATATTTGTATTGTCCCCTTATATACTTATACATGGTTATTAGATCGCCCCTCAGTCGTCTTTTTTCTAGACTAAATAATCCTAATTTCGCTAATCTATCTGGGTATTGTAGTTCTCCCATCCCCTTTATTAATATTGTTGCCCTCCTTTGTACTCTCTCTAGTTCCATTATATCCTTCCTGAGCACCGGTGCCCAAAACTGGACACAGTACTCCATGTGCGGTCTAACTAGGGATTTGTACAGAGGCAGTATAATGCTCTCATCATGTGTATCCAGACCTCTTTTAATGCACCCCATGATCCTGTTTGCCTTGGCAGCTGCTGCCTGGCACTGGCTGCTCCAGGTAAGTTTATCATTAACTAGGATCCCCAAGTCCTTCTCCCTGTCAGATTTACCCAGTGGTTTCCCGTTCAGTGTGTAATGGCATTGAACATATCATAATTGACTTTCAGATTATGAATATTAGCATGTTCCTCATGGAGTTTTTGCCTTCTTCATGATCAAAATGTTAGGTTATAGGTTGAACTATATAAATAATAATAATAATAATAACTTGATGGAATTACTGTATTTTTTGGACTATAAGATACACTTTCCCCCCCCCCCCCCCACATTTGGGGATAAA
This sequence comes from Ranitomeya imitator, assembly GCF_032444005.1. Taxonomy (NCBI): domain Eukaryota; kingdom Metazoa; phylum Chordata; class Amphibia; order Anura; family Dendrobatidae; genus Ranitomeya; species Ranitomeya imitator. The sequence continues at coordinate 174,879,698 of NC_091288.1, forward strand.
ATGAGGGTGCATCTTATAGTCCAAATGTAGCTTACTGGTAGGGGCAGCAGCAGTCAGGCAATACTGCGGGCTATGCTGCGGGCCCTGGACTGGATGGAGAGGTATATTCGGAGGTGGGACGCTGTGGGGTGATGCTACAAGTCACTGGCTGGTAGAAAGGGGTGTTCGGCAGTGCTCAGCGGTGCGGGGGCTCCACCAACATTTTGTGAAAGCCCGGAGTTCCCACACTTCCATGGTTTCAATGCAGTGGACTGCAGAAAAGCACAAATCGAGATCTCGGCAGCGAGATCTCGTCTCTCAAGATCCAACCATGTGCTGCTTTCGGTGGCCATTTTTCCACAGTACCTTGCATTGGAAGTGTGTGGGGTGGGGACATTTCACAAAATGTCAGCGGAGCCCCTGCACCATCAAGTACCACTGAGCACCGCCGAACAACCCCTTCCTCCAGCCTGGGACGGGACTTGCAGCATCACCCATCAGCGTCACACCTCCAAACACCTCCTGGGACCCTGCTTCACCACCGCCGGTAAGTTGAATGTGAACTATAAGATGGCCCCTTATTTGACACATGAACGTTTTTTCCCCCTATTTTCCTCCTGAAAATTTAGTGTGTGTCTTGTGGTCCGGTGCATCTTATAGTTCGAAAAATACGGTATTTTTATTTTCAACCTTAAAAATATGAAACAATAAGTGTATATATATAAATATATAACATCTTTAACATTGAAATAGGAAAATTAAGAGGGAAAAGTCGTGAAATTATGAAAATCACGGGGATGATAAATATGTTAAATATATGCAAATGATGAAAAATGGACACAAAATTTTGAAAGCCCAGAAATACACGTAACATTCCTGAGACAACAATTAATAACCTCTCTGATAGCAGCCAAGGTGTGTAAGTGTGGACATTCTTGCACGTGGAGCTCATACTCGGACATACAGAACGAGTTGAGGAAAGAAGTTAAAATCGTGTAGATATGGAAATCAAAGGATCGATAGATATGTTAATGTGCAAATCATGAACAAATGGCAACAACATTTTCAAAATATCTCAATTCATTTATTCAAGTTTGAGCGCCACACACGCGCTATATATATATATATATATATATATATATATATATATATATATATATCTGTATGTAGTATTGTGCAAAAATGATAGACTGGTGTGGAACACATACGGCAAATGTAGGAATGCTTTCAAAAATAGAAGTATTAATAGTTCCTTTTTATTCCTAGACTGTGAGCTATAACATGCTCCACTTACTACACAAAATCAAGCGGAAATGGCTGCTGCATTCCCTGCTTAGACTTTTATACAGGCTATGATAATCCCTCCTGATTGACTGACTTTGACGCTACGTAATATTATAACTGCAAGGCATCATAGAGAAGCCCGTGCGGTCACACCTGAGGTCATGTCTGTTGCTATGATTAATGCAATTGCCTGAAATGGGTATAAAGGTGGCTGCCATTTTTTGGGTGGTTGGTGATTCAATCACATTTTTTTTTTATTCTGTCTTTTTCATATGTTTATGTCATTTTTATCTCTGCACAGAACACCATAAAAGTAAAAAAGAAATTCACTCTCTAATCTCCACGGAACAGTTCATTATGTAGAGATGGAGAGTGTGGAGAGTGGGTAGATACAGATGGGATACATTGACGATGCCAAAGACTTTACTACGCTCCATGACACAGTAATACAAGGTAATACACTCCTTCCTCTCATCTGCTTATTTACAGCTTAATTCTTTTTCAGAACCAAATACATAAATCAAAAGAATTTCTAAAGCTTATTCATCGTTTTACTGAAATTAACTGATGGTTGTTATCACTGGAAATAGAACAGTTTTATTGAGAATTTTCATCTGTTTCTTAGTTTTCATGCTTATTGAATGTAAACACAGAAAGAAATTAATTAAGAACATTTGTAAGGATTGTGCTTCAAGACAAGATGTTAAGAAACAAGTCAGGAAATAGAATGTATCACTTGTCTGCAACCAATATGGCTAGAAAGATACTGACAATGCATAGAAAATGTATAAAAAAATATACTAAATTACAAAAAAATAATTTATCTTTTATGAATACAATGGCAAATCAAATCAAATTAAATGTCTGAAACTAAAAGACTGCAGAAATGATGAGCGCCGCTGCATGTAAACATTGGCCCTCACTCCTGATCATCCTCACCTACATTGCACAAACTAAGAGGGGAGACCATGCACAGGCCGAGTAGTGCTACAGTACTTACATAAAATAGGTCTCAGTCCTGCGGAGGTAACACATGAAATTCGTTTATTCCTCCTTGGAATGTATGAAGTTAGAAATTTGCAAGGGGATAGAATTTATTGTGTGGGGTGGGTTCCCATGCAGACAGATACTATCATCATAGATTGGTCAGCTTCAGAGTGTATGTTTGGCAAATCTCATTGAAACTATAACACCCAGTCTTATATGTATTAATTACAGGGGTTGCCTAGGCTTAGGCTACAAGTCTGCAGTCAAGATATGTGACTGCAGACTTGTGAATCTTCACAGTGCGCACAATGCATGCTGTGAGGATTTTCCATTCTTGAGAGTGAGTGATCATGTGACCACAAGTATGCAATTGATGTACTTCAGGACACTTTCCGACTAGTGATGAGCGAGTATACTCGTTGCTCAAGTTTTCCGGTCTCCGAGTATTTGTTAGTGTTCGGAGATTTCATTTTTGTTGATTCAGCTGCTTGATTTACAGCTATTAGCCAGCCTAAGTACATGTGGGGGTTGCCTGGTTGCTAGGGAATCCCACATGTAATTAAGCTGTCTAGTAGTCGCAAATCATCTAGCTGTGGCAAGGAAAACAAAATCTCCGAACACTAACAAATACTCGGAGATCACTCGAACGTGCTCGGGAAAACTCGAGCAACGAGTATACTTGCCCATCACTAATTCCGACTAGTGGTGTCCAGATTCGCTCAATTCAAGTCTAGTTGACATGTGACCGCATGTATGCAAATCATATACTTGCGGTCACACACCCACCTTTCCCGGAGAATCCTCACAGTGTGCAGGGCATTTTTTGTGAGGATTCAGAAGTCTGCAGTTACGTAGAGAGACTGCAGACTTGTATACTAAAACCAAGCAACCTTTTTAATTTGTAGGAGTAATAACTAGGGTTGAGCGACTTTTCTTTTTATAGGATCGGGTCGGATTTCACAAAACCCGACTTTTTCAAAAGTTGGGTCGAGTGAAATCGGCCGATCCTATAGAAAAGTCGGGGTCGGCCGAAACACGAAACCCAATGCAGTGCATTGGGTTTCTAATGGTTCCCAGGGTCTGAAGGAGAGGAAACTCTCCTTCAGGCCTTGGGATCCATATTTAAGTGTAAAATAAAGAATCAAAATAAAAAATATTGATATACTTACCCTCGGACGCGCCCTGGTTCTCACCGGCAGCCTTCCTTCCTAAGAATCAGCGCCTGAAGGATCTTCGATGACGTCGCAGCTTGTGATTGGTCGCGTGAGTGGTCACAAGGGTGTCATGCGACCAATCACAAGCCGCGACGTCATCTAAGGTCCTTCAGGCGCTGATTCTTAGGAAGGAAGGCTGCGGGTTAGAACCAGGGCGCCTCCGAGGGTGAGTATATACCTATTAGGAATATACTCACCCTCGGACGCGCCCTCGGAAGCTTCCTTCCTAAGAATTAGCGCCTGAAGTACCTTAGATGACGTCGCGGCTTGTGATTGGTCGCGTGACCGCCCATGTGACCGCTCACGCGACCAATCACAAGCCGCGACATCATCGAAGGCCCTTCAGGCGCTCATTCTTAGGAAGGAAGGCTGCCGGTGAGAACCAGGGCGCGTCCGAGGGTGAGTATATCATTTTTTTTATTTTTATTCTTTATTTTACACTTAAATATGAATTCCGATACCGATTCCCGATATCTTAAACATATCGGAACTCGGTATCGGAATTCCGATTCCAGATCAGAAGATCGCCGACCTCATGGCCGACCCCACACAGGGGTCGGGTTTCATGAAACCCAACTTTGCCAAAAGTCAGCGACTTCTGAATCTGGCCGACCCATTTCGTTCAACCCTAGTAATAACTATAGACTAGTGATGAGCGAATATACTCATTACTCGAGATTTCCCGAGCATGCTCGGGTGCCTCCGTGTATTTTTTAGTGCTCGGAGATTTAGTTTTTCTTGCCGCAGCTGAATGGTTTACATCTGTTAGCCAGCATAAGTACATGTGGGGATTCCCTAGCAACCAGGCAACCCCCACATGTACTTAAGCTGGCTAACATGTAAACCATTCAGCTGCGGCAAGAAAAACTAAATCTCCAAGCACTAAAAAATACTCGGAGGACCCCCGAGCGTGCTCGAGAAATCTTGAGTAATGAGTATATTCGCTCATCACTACTATAGACACTAAGGAATTATAATTTAATTGGGTTGGATGTCGCTGTAGTTTTTGCACTCAATTAAGACAAATAACCAACTCACCAAATTCAACCATCTGTTTCAGTATTTCTATTGCAATAATAAAAACTGTTATGTTTTAGTATCTGTTATTATCTATGGCAGCAATGCAGGAGAAGTTGTTCACCCATGGGCTTTGTTTGTTGCCGTAGGCATAAATCATAACAGTAAATCTGATTACAGAGCCTCTAGGTAGAAGAATGTCCAAAAAATGTTGTAAAGTAATATACTATATTACATGAACATTGCTGACAACCTAGATGAAGAGGCTAAATTATTTACAAAACATCAGTTTTCCTCTATTTTATATTAATTTTTCACTAGATTCTTATTGTATCGACATTATTTGTGTGTATGTAAAGTTTCATTATTTACTGTCAAAAATGAAAGCCGGTGATAACAGATATGAATATTTTGCCAGACAGGAGATAATTGTGGTACTAAAATATGGCTGCGTGCTATAAACATGTTCACCTGTGCAGCTATTCCTCTCGACTCCACTGTAAACTTGCAAAATTGGCCTAGCAGAGTGGACATGTCTTTTTAAAAGGAAAGAAAAAAATAATCTGATACCAAAATTCTCCGGCAGTTGTTTACTTGCCTTGAAAATAAAATATTGGGCATGTTGAATCCAACATGCACGGTCCTTCTTTCATTTATTGAAGAAAAATAAAAAATTGGATACACCTTGGACTTTCTGAAAAATAACTAATGAATGACAACATGCCCCGCCACCTGCTTACCTTTGATGCAATGCTTAATGGATGAGGACATTCCTGTTTATTCTGTAAATCGCTCCACTGTGGTGTTAGGTATGGTTGTAAGGACGTCTCTGATATAGGAATATGGTGACCACTGTCACCTGTATTCCATATTCATTAGGACCGGGTTCAGCGGAACAACAGTAGGGTTTAATCTACTGCTTCAATCAGTCTATCACTGTCCAGCCATCCCTCTATTGGACTATTGAAACAAGTCGATAAGTGACTGGGATCTCTGGGTGGCTCAGATGCATCCCTAGGTCTGACCTCCTAGATTGGACCCTAGTGCAAGCCTTTGCACCTGGATCATGCCTGATCTCATTCTTTTTATCAGTCATTTATCTCACCCCAGGAAATTTCAATTGTTCCATATTTTGCAGGCATGGGATCCCAGTTGGCGTTCAATGTTGTTTTTTTCTCGATGTTATTACTTTGAGCAGTATTAGTTGATGTGGTTTTTACAATGAATAAGAAAAAGTTATGTAAGTTTGTTGTTAAGTATAAAATATTTATCTCCTACTTAATTTTTTATTACAAATTCCAATCAGCTTCAGGGTGCTATCAGCAAGACCAGGAGTATGATGATGAGAGTAGTATTTTCATCAGCCGACGCCTCTGACCGGCGGTAACCTTTTTACCACCGGTCACAGCTGCTGGCTCACACGCTGTCACCTGTATGACCACAGAGCTCTGAACACCGGTAACGATTAATGAACTTACCGCCGTTCAGAGTCGGAGTTTCTCACAGATGACAGCATTGGAAACACCAGATGTTCAGGTTGCCGAATCCAAATAGTAACACGGACTTCAGGGATAAGTCTGTGTTTGGGATCCATGCATGGACACTAGGTGTTTGGTACAGACCCTGAACTTTACCGTACTAATCAATAATCATTTTTTTTCAACTAAAAAGTATATGAAAGAAATTTTCTGTTCAGATTTTATAATATCAGCATTATGCAAGAGATTTTACAAAATTAATCCACATCTTGCAGAAATAATCTCCAGCAGAAATAGACAGATACTGTGGATTTAATTGTGCAAGTTTTACAGCAAATTAACTGGTGCGGAAAAACGTACGGCAAAGATGTCCTTACCCTGAAAGTTTTACGTTTTCTTAATATATTAGTAGTTAGTCTATAGATGTTGAATATACCACCAAACAGGTCAAACAATTTTCTTCTCTGTTCATATTACATCTCAACAAGGCAAATCTCATGGAATACTGCGTGGAAAAAAATGGATATTGTCCTAGCTGCGGTAATAATTTGGTTGGTACTACCGGCTTTGGGCATTATACTAGCATTTGCCTATCTCGAGTCGAGCTAATAATATTACTTCTGGGTTACTTTTCAAACAGTAGCTGCCAAATCCAATAGCATAATTATCAACAAAAATTAGAAACGTGATGAAGTATGACATGTAGGAGTATTCACGTCTGCATTCAGATTTAGTGATCCTGAATAACCAAATCAAGTTTTTCATTCTAAATTAGTTTTCAATTAACTCTTGTATCAAATAAAATATTTACAGTCTGTTAGACTAACAATGCGTTTCCGTCAAACTAAACTGTCAACATTCTAAAACAATAACTCGTCTCGCTTAACCAATGAGAGAAGCAGATGCTCTACCGCGGTCAGACGGATAATTTGCTATTCTCCTAAAGCGTCGCGGAGTTAAAGAGTTACAATCATAATTTTAAAATTGTAATTAGAGTTGACAGTTTCATTAAACAGTGAATTAATGCTGTTGACAAAACACAGACTGAGATTAGAAAAGAACACCTGAGGTTTTATATAAATCCAATAAGGCTATTCACATATTTTACAAAGCGGTTTACAATGGGAAATTAGACTGTTCTCTTCCTTCCCAGTATGTTCCGCGACTAATAAGTTGTAAAAATTCAGTTACTGCAGAGAGACGGAGCATGGTCTGCCCGTAGATTGTTCTTCTTGTTAATGGCCTTATAAATAGCAGTCTCCAAAGATTGAAAATTGAAGATATCAGCAGGTGCGTGGCAGGAGAACTATAGAGATCAAGAAGAACAATCGGGATAATGATATGAATCAGCATTAAAATATTTACCATAAAACTCTAATTGGAAAAGAAATGATGCAACTTACATGATTTATTTGTTAAGTTATTTATTTGCTTCTGTACCAAGGAAAATGAAAAACTTTTAGCTGTGTAGTTTGTTACTTCTTAGTACTTTTTTAAATAGTTTTAGCTCCCTTTCATGACCTATGACATATAGGTACGTCATAGCTCGTGTATCCCTCTTTAATGTGGGCTCTGACGCTGTGCCGGCATCTTTATTGGCACTTGACAGCTGATTGTATCAGCTGTCATGTGCCCCCAACAGTCGCGGGTGGAATCGCGATCCACCAGCGGCTGTTAGCATCTAAAAACGCTGCTGTCAATCTCTGAAGCAAAAACTGCCCATCGATGCCCCTATCACATGATCGTTGAAGGGTTGGCATGAAGATCCCTGTGCTTGTCATTGCTGATCTGCTATGAATGCCAGCTCTGCTATGTGTAGCACAAGAAATCAGAAGATCAAAGCTTCAGGTCTACTAATGAGACTATTGAAGCAAGTAGAAAGTAGAAAAAATGTTTTTAAAAATATTAAAAAATGTTTAAAATATGAAAGTTCAAATCACCCTCCTTTGCCCCCATTAAAAGTTAAACAATAATAAAACCCACATATTTGGTGTCACTCCATTCAGAAATGCCCAATCTATCGAAATTTAAAAAGAATTAATCCGATCAGTAAATGGCTTACCGAGAAAAAAAATAAAAATGTCAGAATTACGTTTTTTTGGATGCCACATCATTGCAATAAGCTAAGAGAGCGAGGCAGGATGCACTACAATCGTTATATTAACTATATGGGTTCTATATCCAGTAGTAAGACAAGAGTGCAATATAAAAGAAGAGGACAGTACTACAGAATGATGTGCACACTCCAAAAGGTATACAAAAATTATGCAAAATATTAATTAACAACAAGCAAAGGATATACATTTAAAAACAAGTAAAGCCATACAATGGTCCATCCAGAATGCTCATAACAATATAATGTGCATGAATACGCAATGATATCGCAAACAGGGAAGGCCTAGGAGCCTTCCCAAAGATAGGGACAATACTATATTGTGTTTTTTCCACCTGTGATTGCAGAAACAATAAAACTTCACTCCATATGCCAAGGATTGCCTGTGTGCAATCAAATGCAGTCTTTTTACAGAGACCTGAGTCAGTAATATAGGCCCCAACTGGGACTAATGAGAGCAGGAATAACACCCCGACCTCTATGAAAAGAATGATGAAGTCAGACTCCTCCTAGTGTATAACATGGTGGATAGCAGAACCCATTACTGAAAAGCATCACCTAGAATGATCAAACATAGGTTCCTTTTAATTTGTGAAATTATAATATACAGGGGGTTGCACACAAAAAAAGACTCATGTGCAGCAAAAAGAATGTTGAATTCCTATTTAACCTATTTCACTTTGTCAAGTTTGAAACACCATATTCTCTACTAAAACCAAAGATTTTATTAGAAATTATCCGCAAATTACAATATGCTATTCTGAAGAATATGGGGGGATTTAACGGCATCATGCAATCCTTCTTCAGCGTGTGTAGCTCTAACAGGACACCTGGCTCAGCAGGTGGTCCAGCCACACCAGCTAATGTCCAAGTTCATACAGGAACTGGAGGCCACTCTGTGTGACTGCTTCATCCAAACTTCCTCCAGTCGGAGGGGAATTTAAGGAGAATATGGAGTTCTTTTATGTCCTAGCCACACACCGGTTACATTTTTGAGATCTCTGGAACGGGCTGAACGCCTTCCAGGGTCTCAATCCATTCTAGCACCCCAGGGTGGGGAGGTACGCAAAACGGCTAGTAGAAGTCATGTGGCAAAGCCATGTTTGGTCTTCAAGTATAACAAGGGACCAGCCGGATACGATGGCACCAAAACCGCTGCTCTATGACCTTGAGTAGAGAGGTTATGATCCATCATAGGTTGTGGAGTTTCAGCTGTCAGAGCAAGTGGAAGCGAGACAATGGCCATTCCAGGGGATGGGGAAGGGAGTGACTGACCAGAGGAGGTCACAATGTACAGCGTGTTGGAAGAAATAGCTGGTCCCTACACCTTGCATGTGGTTCCCAGCATCCAACAGCCAAACATCATATTTATCAGAGAAATTCATACTGCATGAGCCATGATTTATTTATCCATTGTCATAGCACTTAAATGGATTACCTTTACATTGGTCGGTCCCAGTATACATTTTCTTTGTAAAAATAACTGTATTGTGTGTCTGAGCTGCTGATAATTTTATAGGAGCCAGAGGAACCATAATCACTTTGCTCAGGTCAGAGAAACCATAGGCAACTTGCTCCATTGTGACAGGAGGCAAATAATGTTTCCAGTGTTTCTAGGGAACTTTCTAAATAAACTGCATATGAGTATACATGAGGAATACAACAATTTCTGGCAATTATACTACATGTGTTCTGCATTTTACACCAATTTTTCAAATTTAGCAGATGTCTCTGAGCTAGTGGGTGGAGAAGACTAGCTGGTACAATGTCTCCCATTCATAGTACACAACAAAAGGAATTTCTCATCCCCTGTCCTTACGTAGCACAGCACCATGGAGAATATTATACAACAGTACAGTTCTGGGTGAGAAAAACACTCACTAAAATGCAGCACCAGGGGACTTAGTGTGTTTGTGCCTCTCTCACTCTGCTCCTCTTCCCTCCTCCGCTCTCTATAGACTCCCATAGACTGCTGTAATCTGATCCCATAGTCCATCTTTCTCTGAGCAAGGTGGAATTTAGATGTTGGCCTCAGTTCAGGAGTCAGAGGGTAGGAGAAGTAAATTTGAGAAATATATTTAGCTGATTAGACATATTGCAAAGTTTCTTATACTCGCTTGCACTATTGCTTTATAAAAAGTTTACTAAAGCGACCACTTAAAGGGAATCTGTTTGCAGGTTTTTGCTATGCAATCTGAGGGCAGCATGAGGTAGGGACCGAGACACTGATCTCAGTGATGTGTCACTTAGTAGGCTGTCTGCTGTTATTTCAATACAATAAGTGTTTTAAAAGCATGAGATTATTACTGCTGGACTACAGCTTGCATGCTTCCTGCTCCAACCCTGCCCCCAGCACTGATTAGCAAATCACTTCCACTATACAATGTACACAAAAGGCTGTGACTCCGTGATGTGGGAGGGATTTTCTTTCTGAGCTCTGCTACATCTAAATGCTCTGTATCCAACTTCTGCACCCAGTAAACTAAGTGACACATCACTGGAATCAGAGTCAACATTATGCTGCTCTCAGAAGAGGTAGCAAAAACCTGGTGACAGATTGTCCCCACTGCCCCAACGACCTATCGCTGGTCATTTAAAGTGACCATTTAAATTGACCATCTGACTGCCATAACTTCATGGACCAAGGTGTGAGCGCATTCTGAATCTTTACTTTGGCCACCAAGAGACTCTTTTCCTTTCTCTGTGCAACTTGTTAAGAAAAGAGCATTTTTTACATCACAAATCGTCATCAAACATCTACTTTCCGACTACCTATTTAAGGCTAATTTAAAATATAGAAAAATCTCCTGGCAAAAACTTAGAAAATCTTAAAATTCACATTTGTTTATTTTTTTTTTTTTAAAAAAAGCATTGAATTAAACTTTCTTCACAGCACTGAATAAAAATATTAGACTGCTCATCTAAAATTTCACACAAAAGCATAAGTAACAGCTTCCGCTCAGCATAGCCAGCTGCTCCGTGCAATGTTCAGGTAAATTTACATCTTGCCATGGATACATTACATTTTATTTCCGTTACTAAATCAGCTGAATGCGCACTTACGTCACTTTTGTTAAAATTTCGGGGCATGCAGTCTAACTGTTTTAATTATCCAACAGTTTCCTAAAACTGAGAAGTTCAATTAAATATCAATTCCGTGTCCTGAAATGGCCGCCGTGTTTTAATATGACAAAAAGAGACGTGTAACTGCTGTGCCACCATAATGCCTAAATAATGAGTAACTACCTGCTGCTATACTACTGCATATAACAAGATTTTCAATGCAAGGAGCACTTAAAGGAAAATGTCCAAGATTACATTTTCTTGATCAACCAAAAGTGAAAGAGTATGCTTACTAAAAATTCACGGCCATTGAGAAATGTAATGCTGCAGTTGCACGTAAATTATATAGCCAAACCACATGACAACAATTCCCCATACATACTGTATACAGAAGGCTTTATTACAGGGAATCTGTCTAAAGGTTTGTGCTACCTTATCTGAGAGCAGTATGATGTAGGCAAAAAGAAGCTGAATCCAACAATGTATCACTTAGTTTGCTGGGTGCGGCCGTTCTAGCACAGAGTTGTTAGATTTAGCATGAAGCAGAGCTGAGGAAGCGAACCCCGCCCACACTAGGATCTGTGTGTACAAAGTCTAGCTTAGGAAGCTAACCCCGCCCCCACTAGGCTCTGTGTGTACAAAGTCTAGCTTAGGAAGCTAACCCCGCCCACACTAGGCTCTGTGTGTACAAAGTCTATAGACAGTGAGGTGCAAATCACAGGAGGGGGCGTGTCAGACTAGCAGGCAATGCTCTGCTGTGTCCCAGCAAAGATAAGCTCCTGGTGATAAAACGGTCATTGTAAGCAAACAAAACCATGGAGCTTGATAAGAGAGGCATCCCTGAAACCTGTGCTTTGACCCCTACCTCATGCTTTCTTCAGTTTACATACCAAAAACCTGCTGACAGATTTCCTTAAAGAAGGAGGGATTGCAAGGGACCCTGTTCATTGTAATCTCATATGCAGAGAAGCGGCTGAGGACAAGAAGAGGCCAATGTAAACACATTGGCTGTCAGCTGCAGACCCCAATAAGAGGGTTGGTGGAATTATACGTACATATGAAAGCAATATAGATAGTGTAAAAAAATGGTGATGGACAGCATTTAAAAGACTGACATACTTTAAAAGCCGCCCGAGACTGAGATACGCTTGAGAATAGTCGGATCGGTGTGTCTCTGGCGTCCTTTCCCCACTTGTGGTGGTCTCTCCCTATATGAGCACGTAGAACGATTTAAAACTGTAAAGGGGATAGAGATCACAGATAGGGTAAAAGCCTAATGGAGGAGGACGAATTGACAAGTGGTGGTGTTCACCTGATGTTCTGTGAGATACTGTATGAGAACAGAGCACCAGAAGAAAATCTGCCAGAATAATTTGACCGAAAGTGGATAAAATCATGTTAAAAACAGGCAGTGCTGCTGGAAAGAATTTTTTCTTAATCAGAAGGTTTTTATTGACACTACGATATTCGACGCCGAACTGGCATCTTTTTCAAGTGAAAGAAACAACAAGTAGCTGTTAGGTTCACTTTAAAGGAAAGTTGTGACTAAAATAAGAATTGTATGTTTTCAATTTTCGAGAGCTGCGATGATGATATAAAATAATTACACTGAACGACAAGTGTCTAAGGAATGAAAGACTGAATAGTCTTCCATAGTTATGTGGTCCCTGGGTCAACAGGAATTAAAAGGTAACATATACAAATAAACAATAACATAAAGGTAGCATGGCGGCTCAGTGGTTAGCACCGCAGCCTTGCAACACTGGGGTCCTGGGTTCAAATCTCTCCAAGGACAACATCTATGTTCTCCCCATATCTTAGTGGGTTTCCTCCCACACTCCAAAGACATACTGGTAGTGAATCTACGTTGTGAGTTCCAATGGGGATAGTGATGATGATGCTTGTAAAGCGCTGTAATGAGAGAGTAAAATAAATACAAATAAATGAACAAATGTATTCTTCAATGATAGGAAAAAATCATAAAGAGTTAACACAAAAATTAGTGAACTTAAGGTACCGTCACACTAGACGATATCGCTAGCGATCCGTGACGTTGCAGCGTCCTCGCTAGCGATATCGTCCAGTGTGACAGGCAGCAGCGATCAGGCCCCTGCTGTGCTGTCGCTGGTCGGGGAAGAAAGTCCAGAACTTTGTTTCGTCACTGGACTCCCCGCAGACATCGCTGAATCGGCGTGTGTGACACCGATTCAGCGATGTCTTCGCTGGTAACCAGGGTAAACATTGGGTAACTAAGCGCAGGGCCGCGCTTAGTAACCCGATGTTTACCCTGGTTACCATCCTAAAAGTAAAAAAACAAACGCTACATACTTACCTACCGCTGTCTGTCCTCGGCGCTCTGCTTCTCTGGTCTGGCTGTGAGCACAGCGGCCGGAAAGCAGAGCGGTGACGTCACCGCTCTGCTTTCCGGCTGCCCGGCGCTCACAGCCAGACCAGAGAAGCAGAGCGCCGAGGACAGACAGCGGTAGGTAAGTATGTAGCGTTTGTTTTTTTACTTTTAGGATGGTAACCAGGGTAAACATCGGGTTACTAAGCGCGGCCCTGCGCTTAGTTACCCGATGTTTACCCTGGTTACCGGGGACCTCGGGATCGTTGGTCGCTGGAGAGCTGTCTGTGTGACAGCTCTCCAGCGACCAAACAGCGATGCTGCAGCGATCCGGATCGTTGTCGGTATCGCTGCAGCGTCGCTAAGTGTGACGGTACCTTAAGACAGTCCCAGATAAAGAGCAGCTTATCTTAATAATAATAACACCTCCTGATGAAGATATAATGAAACGTGCGTTGGGGCAGTGGGGACACTCGAACGAGCCGCATTAAACATTTGTAAGTACTGTATATTACCTGCATTTAAATAGGCCTCTCTTGTCTAGAATTGTTAGGAAAGTTAACCCATTATCTACCAATGTCCTTTTTTTGGGACACCTAATCTTTAGCTTCTAGCAACTAAGATTTTATAATTTTTATAATTAGGTCCATTTTTTTTGTGTTGTGTTAGTAAAAATGAATGTTTTCGAAATAGGAAATCATGTCATTGTCATTTTTAATTGAATATTGGGACGCCCTTTTCTGAAAAATCCGTACTTGTAAAAATTTTAATTTGGCAAGTAATGGGTTAAACCCCTCTACTACTTTTTCACATTAGGACAGGCTCTTCAAATACAGGTACATTATACATGGACCTTTTGGACTTTGCACTTTGAATTTCCGAGTGTTCTTCCCTGCATTTATGTTCAGCAGCCTCTGTGATTTTATAGTTTGTTCACGTAGCTTTAATTCATTATTTAATAAAAACTAATTTAAAAGGATATATACTCTGTGGGTTTTCATTACCTTCTACTCTGTGTCATGTATGGTATATGATTTATTTTCATGAAAATGTGTGTTATATGGGTAATTTTTATAAAAGCTATAGAAGGGAGTAAAATAAATAAAAATAAATAAATATATGTTTTATTCAATGATAGGAAAAAAACCATAAAGAGTTCACAAAAGAATTAGTGAGATAAGACAGTCCCGGGTAAATCAGAGCTGATTACCTTGACAAAAATAATGGCACTGACAGGTTGAAATCCATTCTGTTTAAACCATGACTTACAACAATATAATACTAGTTGCGCTGAGTTTGACTACATCGATCCGGTCTGTAGAACTATAAGAAAACTCTACCCAGTATATTGAACTTTATCAATAAGATGAGCTAGAAGGGCACATCTACCATCATCATGTCAAGCCTCCTCTTATGTCAGGGATTGACAAGAGCTTGAAAGGCGCTGAGAGGCATTCCTGACATTAAGAAACAATAAGCACATCATGCCACTTAGGGCCGCCAGCCATACAAATGAGGACATCGCTCCCTGGAGCCATCGTTAATCTATGCCCTCTGCATGCATAGAGGTAACAAGAGTTTAGCATTAAAGTGATCCACTCCTAGCTCCGTGCTACTTAACAATTAAAGGCAGGCAATTTAAATTCAGATTAATAATTTACAAAGAATACTTGTCATGTAGCATTTAATGAGTAAAGTTCTTACAAGCTACAACAAAGGCAATGAGTGTTTGGTATGAAAGCCTGTCATCGCCATGCCCTTGTGATAATAGCTGACAGATTACTTTGATGAGCAATGATAACAAATTCGGCATCACAATGCGCCACTTCCAGAACACTCGAGGTGACACTTTGCTCAGATTTGACTCTTTAACCATTTTCTTGAAGATTACGTTACCTGCGTATGAATACTTAAGCTCTAAAAGCATTTAGCAAAGATTAACATAGAGATGAAGATAAAATTGTTTTGCGCAGAATAATTAATCTCGGTTGTATTCTTCCTTCAAAGAGATCCTACGTAACGTGTGCTGTATAGAGATGAGCGGGTCCACCAATATTGGAAATTAGAAAATCATGAGAAATTTACAGGGAAATTCCAATTTCATTAAAGTTATCCTCTGCATATTTAATGTTCCTTTCCAGACACCAAAGCATAATAAACACTGGAGGTAAAAACAGAAACAATTAACCTGTCCGGCTCACCCGCCATCCGGTCCTTTGCACCTCGTCTTCTGCCTTTCCCCTGTATTGTGGATTCCCTTCAGCCTTTTCACTCCAGGCCAAGACATCTGGCATGATCAGGCACCGTGGTGTGGTGAGGTGTGCCATAGCTTGGGGTGAAATGGTTGAAGAGAATCTGTGTGACATGAAAGGGAAGAAGAAGAGTCGTGGAGGACCGGACAGCAGGACAAGTGAGCGGGGAGGTGAATATTATTTTTCTATATTTTTTGTTTTAACCATTTCACCAGCTCCCATTACAGTTCAGCAAAATATTAGTGTGGAGCAAATTACAAATCCATATTCTTGAAAATACAAATATTTGTAAAATTCGAGGAGAATTCAGTTCTACTGGCCTTTAGCGTTACATCATGTTTACTAAAGTCTGTCTGCAGTCAAACAGGCACATATGGCTAGTGATTGAAAATTTTGACCCCTACACGTAAGATCTTTTTTATATACCGGTAATCACTGATAAACTGACAGAAGAAGCACTGAACATCTTCATCTTTTATTTAGAAAGTTTCTTTAACCCCTTTCTGACCTTGGATGGGATAGTACGTCCAAGGTCAGATCCCCTGCTTTGATGCAGGGCTCCGCGGTGAGCCCGCACCAAAGCCGGGACATGTCAGCTGTTTTGAACAGCTGACATGTGCCCGTAATAGGCGCGGGCAGAATTGTGATCTGCCCGCACCTATTAACTAGTTAAATGCTGCTGTCAAATGCAGACAGCGGCATTTAACTACCGCTTCCGGCCGGGCGGCCGGAAATGACATCATCGCCGACCCCCGTCACATGATCGGGGGTCGGCGATGCATCTCCATTGTAACCATAGAGGTCCTTGAGACCTCTATGGTTACTGATCGCCGGTGGCTGTGAGCGCCACCCTGTGGTCGGCGCTCACAGCACACCTGATTTTCAGCTACATAGCAGCGAACAGCAGATCGCTGCTATGTAGCAGAGGCGATCGTGCTGTGCCTGCTTCTAGCCTCCCATGGAGGCTATTGAAGCATGGCAAAAGTAAAAAAAGTTGAAAAAAATGTATAAAAAAAAAAAATATAAAAGTTTAAATAACCCCCCTTTCGCCCCAATCAAAATAAATCAATAAAAAAAATCAAATCTACACATATTTGGTATCGCCGCGCTCAGAATCGCCCGTTCTATCAATTAAAAAAAAGCATTAACCTGATCGCTAAACAGCGTAGCGGGAAAAAAATTAGAAACACCAGAATTAAGTTTTTTTGGTCGCCGCGACATTGCATTAAAATGCAATAACGGGCGATCAAAAGAACGTATCTGCACCAAAATGCTATCATTAAAAACGTCATCTCGGCATGCAAAAAATAAGCCCTCAAGCGACCCCAGATCACGAAAAATGGAGACGCTACGAGTATCGGAAAATGGCGCCATTTTTTTTTTTTTTTTTAGCAAAGTTTGGAATTTTTTTTCACCACTTAGATAAAAAATAACCTAGTCATGTTAGGTGTCTACGAACTCGTAATGACCTGGAGAATCATAATGGCAGGTCAGTTTTAGCATTTAGTGAACCTAGCAAAAAAGCCAAACAAAAAACAAGTGTGGGACTGCACTTTTTTTGCAATTTCACCGCACTTGGAATTTTTTTCCCGTTTTCTAGTGTACGACATGCTAAAACCAATGATGTCGTTCAAAAGTACAACTCGTCCCGCAAAAAATAAGCCCTCATATGGCCAAATTGACGGAAAAATAAAAAAGTTATGGCTCTGGGAAGGAGGGGAGTGAAAAACGAACACGGAAAAACGAAAAATCCCACGGTCATGAAGGGGTTAAAATCTATAGTGAAGTACACATTGGTGGTGGACCATTCTATTTAATCAAATGCTTGATATCAATTGCTACCAGGGCTTGTCTTTTCACATGTTGGGAAGGTGAGCTGACATTTCCTCTTTGACTTAGGCTTAACTTACAGTTGCAGTAGAAAAATAGGCAGCTATACTAAAAATGGGAAAAAAACAAGTGAAACCTGTAATGAAATCCACTTATGGGTATGTGTATATGTTAAGTGTTTGTTGCAAAAAGTTGTGAGCCATTTCTGAATCTCTTCACATGCAGTATATCCGCCCCTGAACTGGTGTGAAAACTCAAAAGTCACAACATTTTTGCAAAATTCCAAATTGCACAAAAACTTTGTGACTTTTCAAATTGTTATCCACCAGTAAAAGCTTTGATGGATCAACCCTATATGTTCTACATCCAATGTGTTCAACCTGTGGTACTTGTACCTCAATGGATATATTTCTTGAGAGTACTTGTTCTGCGCTTAAGATGTAAAACATAGTCTTGAGGGTGCTTGGATTTCATTTACTTGAGTAGGTGGCACTTGGCTTAGAAACATTGAGAATCACAGTTCTAGACTATATGTTCTCCTACACAAGGCTTTCTAAAATTGGCTCAGACTCAAACTTTGCGCTTTGCTTGTACAGTCCTGAGTAGGGTTGAGCGAAAAGGGTCGGCCATTTTCAGAAGTCGCCGACTTTTGGCAAAGTCGGGTTTCATGAAACCCGACCCGACCCCTGTGTGGGGTCGGCCATGAGGTCCGCGATCTTCTGAATCTGGTATCGGAATTCCGATACCAAATTCCGATATGTTTGCAATATCGGAAATCGGTATCGGAATCCATATTTAAGTGTAAATATAAAGAATTAAAATAAAAAATATTGCTATACTCACCCTCTGACGCGCCCTGGTACTAACCGGCAGCCTTCCTTCCTTAGAATCAGCGCGTGAAAGACCTAGATGACGTCGCGGCTTGTGATTGGTCGCGCGACCGCCCAAGAGGGTGAGTATATTCCTATTAGGTATAGACTCACCCTCGGATGTGCCCTGCTTCTTTCCGGCAGCCTTCCTTCCTAAGAATCAGCGCTTGAAGGACCTTCGGTGACGTCGCGGCTTGTGATTGGTCGCGTGAGCGGTCACATGGGCGGTCGCGCGACCAATCACAAGCCGCGACATCATCTAAGGTCTTTCACGCGCTGATTCTAAGGAAGGAAGGCTGCCGGTTAGTACCAGGGCGCGTCAGAGGGTGAGTATAGCAATATTTTTTATTTTAATTCATTATTTTACCCTTAAATATGGATCCCAGGGCCTGAAGGAGAGTTTCCTCTCCTTCAGACCCTGGGAACCATTAGAAACCCAATGCACTGCATTGGGTTTCGTGTTTCGGCCGACCCCGACCCCGACTTTTCTATAGAATCGGCCGATTTCACTCGACCTGACTTTTGAGAAAGTCGGGTTTCGTGAAACCCGACTCGATCCTATAAAAGTAAAAGTCGCTCAACCCTAGTCCTGAGTACATTGAAAAAGTTTAGCAATAATAAAAACCTAAACTATAATGAAAAGGAATATACTAAGATCAAAATGTGCAATTATAATAAAGCCTTGTATTATTGTGAGATGTAGCTACGTTGTAGTATTTACATTTTTGAAATAATTAAAAAGCATAACAAATGGAATGATTTGCTAATTTGCAATCATCTTTATCACCACAAAAAGTGGCATAATATTTTAGAATAGAACAAATAATTAGAAAACTTATCAGAGGAACAATTAGATTGTTAAAAGTCATTAATGCTCAGTCTCAGAAGAGAGAACTTGTAAACAATCGCCAGCGAGAATAATTGGGTTTATTAAAGTTTTTACAATAAGAGACCCCATCAGAATGAGCAATGTACGGTAATTGGTATAAAATAAAATAAAAAATACATGTTTCCTTATGGTGTTATTCCAGTCTTCTTGTTCCAGGAGCACATTGATTTCAAGACAGTTGACTTTGTGATTGCTGGGGGGGGTTGTGCGTTCCTGATTGATAGTCAGGTCAGACAAGCATCATCATTATCATTGAGTCATCCCAACCAGCAGTTGGCTACTTTCTTTTCTTAGAGCAGTTTTTCATACAAACTGCTCACCAGAGAGGTGGGTACACAAAATGCCAACAACACTAAGATGTGAACGCCACTCACGGAATTCGGCGCATCTTCTCATTGGATGAATCTCCGGTGTGCCCGAAATGCTTCAACTGCCAGCAACACTATGCCCTGTCCTGCTTGGGTTCTTGTCCCCCATTTTGCTGAAGTTTCTTTAAACTGTCAATAAAATTGCAACTTATGGAATAGCATGTAACCAAAGCAGTCCATCAGCCTCCTACAATACAAAAACAGCTTTTTCATCTGAGATAGATGATGAACTATTCTGGTCAAACGTAGGTCATATGGACAGAAGGGTTGGTATATTTGTGAGGAAAGCCACACTAACAAATGAAAATGACTATCAAATGAAAATGACTATCTCCTTTACTTAGTGCACAATATAAAAATGTGCCATTACTTGCTGAATCATAAGTGTTCAACAACAGGGACCGTCTGAGATCATGGAAGGGAGGAGTAAGACCTTTAACAATGTTCCTTATATGATAGGGTTCCCTTACAAGTGCAAATGATTGCAACCTAGGACCAGTCAAGAGTAAGAGTTTACTAGTCGTACCTGTACAGTACTAGAAACCTTGCACTGTGCAAGGAAGAATTTAAAACCATTGCAGTCCTTTGCAAGCCCTTATGTTCTAGAAATAGTGGTGTGTCCAAAGTTTCGAACCCACAATGGTTTGCAAGTGATGGAATGCCATAAATAAGATATAAATATAGAGGCACTTGATTTGTCTTCCTGTGTAAACATTTTAGTACAGAATTACCATAGAAGTTTCTACAAACTCTTTTTACATTTCATATGTGCTGAAAAATATTCATTTCTCTTAGTCCTTAAGATTTCAAATATTTGAACAATAGTTTGTATTCCAAAGAGAATTTTCCTACTACAAATGGCAACCATAGTCTGCCATTTCAGAAGTTGCTGTATGCAAGTTATGTTTCTCTTGGGTTACCGAGTCACAAAATGCAAAGAAATAAAGGCTCTTCCTGCCATTTCTTAGCCTTACATTTTCTTTTCCTCTTAGTTTGTCAATCTCCTGCAGTTCCACAATAAAAAAAATGGCAAATATAGCTTATATAAAAGTAAAACTTTACATTCATATTAGTACATCACATCAGAGGGGCAGTTTGAACATTGAGCGTTTCGACCAGTTATCGGTCTAAGTCGTAACATGCAAAGCATACAAAAACATTTCCTTTTAAAAATTACTCACATAATGATATCATCATACAAAAAGAAATTAATTAAATAGATTTAAATATATACAGTATAACAAAGTAGAACAAATAGAATCAATATATTTACATAAAATCACTACTGTAATTCATGATATTATGTGATCTGGTGTTTGCTTTTAATATCCAGAATGTTTCTTTATTTAATATAAATCTCCTCCAATCATCAACCTACTTTCAATACCAAAAAGCCCCAAAAATCCTAACTATCATTGTATGATTCAGAAAAATGTTTAGCTGGCCCGGGGGTGTTGAGAAAAGATGGACCGGTCAG
This sequence comes from Ranitomeya imitator, assembly GCF_032444005.1. Classification (NCBI taxonomy): domain Eukaryota; kingdom Metazoa; phylum Chordata; class Amphibia; order Anura; family Dendrobatidae; genus Ranitomeya; species Ranitomeya imitator. The sequence goes on from NC_091288.1 coordinate 174,900,862, forward strand.
GCAGAATTTGAATATGCCCATTTACAAGGATTTTGGGGGAAAATCAACGTTATTGTTCTTGAATTTAATGTCCCTTATTATGCTCTGTAATCTCTCTAGACTCCAGAGTATAATAAGCTTAAGATGTACAAAAAAATACTTATATTGACCTCACTACTTACCTCTCTGGACCGCCTGCTGCTCCCTGTCTACAATCCGGTGCTCCGCCCTCTCGCGTCAAATCTCCAGCCTACCATTCACTTTAGGACAGGACTTGAGGAGTTATCTACGCATGTACAATGATATTAGATATGCCTTAAAAGGAACCACTTAATAAGTGTCTAAACACACAAAAAGGAGTAAAAAAGACCAGGATAGGTATAACGGTGAAAGTAGTGGAAGTATAGACATATAATAAGTTCCTTCTAATGGGGAATCAGAAGGTACGCAAATAGGTTGGGCCATTGTGACACCATCAAGGCTCACTAAACAGATATACAATAATCAGCATTCCACCAGTCAGAATATGTTGGAAATAGTAATGTTACATGGGACTTCAAAGAGACTCTAGCATTCGGTAACTATGTTGGTTGCACACAAGTTGTATCATAACACCGTTAACTCCAAATTTTAAGATAAATTGAGGTAAATTTTACCATGGAACTCAATCAATGGTGGTATCTAGGCATCACCATGACCATCTCCTGTCTAGTGGACCTCTGTAGAAGATTGAGAGCTATGTCTGTCTCATAGCCTTTTGTACTTCATTGAAAGTGCCTGAAGTGTGTTATAAACAGACATATTTGTTCTGGGTGCACCAATGGTGGCGGAATTTAGATTTTTTATGTGCTGCTCCATCTCATTTTTGTAAATCAGAGGCCAAAGTGTTCCTTTAAATGCAATATCAATATCAGATCTGTGGGAACCTGATAACTGTTAGCAGGTCTTGTGGCCAACAAAAGTGTATAGTATATGGAGTGGGAACACCACATACAGTGGGCACGGAAAGTATTCATACCCCTTTAAATTTTCCACTCTTTGTTTCACTGCAGCCATTTGGTAAATTCAAAAAAGTTCATTTTTTTCCTCATTAATGTACACTCTGCACCACATCTTGACTAAAAAAAACAGAAATGTTGAAATTTTTGCAAATTTGTTAAAAAAGAAAAACTGAAATATCACATGGTCATAAGTATTCAGACCCTTTGCTCAGACACTCATATTTAAGTCACATGCTGTCTATTTCCTTGTGAAATCTCCTTAAGATGGTTCTACTCCTGTATTGGAGTCCAGCTGTGTTTAATTAAACTGATAGGACTTGATTTAGAAAGGCACACACCTGTCTATATAAGACCTCACAGATCACAGTGCATGTCAGACCAAATGAGAATCATGAGGTCAAAAGGGACTGGCCAAGAAGCTCAGAGACAGAATTGTGGCAAAGCACAGATCTGGCCAAGGTTACAACAGAATTTCTGGAGTACTCAAGGTCCCTAAGAGCACAGTGGCCTCCATAATCCTTAAATGGGAGACGTTTGGTACCACCAGAAGTCTTCCTAAATCTGGCCGTTCAGCCAAACTGAGCAACTGTAGGAAAAGAGCCTTGGTGAGACAGGTAAAGAAGAACCCTAAGATCACTGTAGCTGAGCTCCAGAGATGCAGTAGGGAGATGGGAGAAAGTTTCACAAAGTCAACTATCAGTGCAGCCCTCCACCAGTCGGGCCTTTATGGTAGAGTGGCCTGACGGAAGCCTCTCCTCAGTGCAAGACATTTGAAAGCCCGCATAGAATTTGCTAAAAAACACATGAAGGACTCTCAAACTATGAGAAATAGGATTCTCTCGTTTGATGAGAAGATAGATCTTTTTGGTGATAATTCTAAGTGGTTTGTGTGGAGAAAACCAGGCACTGCTTATCACCTGCCCAATACAATCCCAACAGTGAAACATGGTGGTGGCAACATCATGCTATGGGGGTGTTTTTCAGCTGCAGGGAAAGGACAACTGGTTGTCATTGAAGGAAACATGAATGCGGACAAGTACAGAGATATCCTGGATGAGGATCTGCATGGAAGAATGGCAGAGGATCCCCAAATCAAGGTGTGAAAAACTTGTTGCATCTTTCCCAAGAAGACTCATGGCCGTACTAGCTCAAAAGGGTACTTCTACTCAATATTGAGCAAAGGGTCTGAATACTCTCCATACTCACTGTATGTGAAGTGGACAGGATTGGGTACTGCAGCTTAGTTCTTAGTCAGTTGAACTTGAATACCTGAAAATGGCTACTACACAGTGTAGAGAGCGGTGGAGTTCCATTGCATTACATTCTGTATTTCCTCCAGCGGCAACACCTTTTAACCCCTTCCCGACCTGTGACGCCATGTAGACATCATGAAAGTCAGTGCCAATCTGACCTGTGATGCCTATGTGGCATCATGGCAGGATCGCATCCCTGCAGATCGGGTGAAAGGGTTAACTGAAATTTCACCCGACCTGCAGGGACAGGGGGAGTGGTACTTGAGCCCAGGGGGTGGCTTCGCCACCCCGTGGCTACGATCGCTCTGAATGGCTGTTGAAAGTGATGTTTCACTTTCAATCAGAGCAATCGTAATATTTCACCAATGAAAATTGTGGAAATATTACAATCCAGCCATGTCCGATGCTGCAATATGATCGGCCATGGCTGGAGACCCGATCTGCCCCCACCATCACCACCAATCTCCTCCCCTCCATCCTCAGTCTTGTCCTCCGCTCCGATCCCACCCCCTGTGCTCCAATCCCACCCTCTCATGCTTACTGACCTCCAGTGTCCCTCCCGATGTCCGTCTGTCTTCTGCATGGGCGCTGTCATCTTCCAAAAAGGTGGGCACATGCGCAGTGCGCCCGCCGAATCTCCCGGAAGGCAGATTTGTTCATTCATTTTGATCATTGTGATAGATCATATCACAGTGATCAAAATAAAAAAAATAGTAAATAAACCCCTCCCTTTATCACCCCCATAGGTAGGGAACATAATAAAATGAATAAAATATATATTTTTTTATTTTTCCACTAGGGTTAGGGTTAGAACTAGGGTTAGGGGTAGGGTTAGAACTAGGGTTAGGGTTAGGATTGCGGTTAGGGTTGCAATTAGGGTTAGGGTTACGGTTAGAATTAGGGTTAGGGTTAGAATTAGGCTATGTGCACACGGTGCGGATTGGCCGCTGCAGATTCGTAGAAGTTTTCCATCATGTTTACAGTACCATGTAAACCTATGGAAAACCAAATCCGCTGTGCCCATGGTGCAGAAAATACCACTCGGTATTTTCTGCAGCATGTCAATTCTTTGTGTGGATTACACAGCGTTTTACACCTGTTCCTGTATAGGAATTCGCTGGGGAAATCCACACAAAAAACACTGGAAATCTGTGGTAAATCCACAGGTAAAACGCAGTGCGATTTACCTGCGGATTTTTCAAAAATGGTGCCAAAAACTCCGCACACAAATCTGCAACGTGGGCACATAGCCTTAGCATTGGATTTAGAGTTAGGGTTGGAATTAGGGTTAGGGTTGGAATTAGGGTTAAGATTAGGGTTAGGGGTGTGTTGGGGTTAGGGTTAGGCTTGTGGTTGGGATTGGGATTAGGGTTGGGGTGTGTTGGGGTTAGGGTTGTGGTTAGGGGTGTGTAAGCTGACAACATTCCTTTTTTCCCTTTGTTATTCACTTGTGGGGGGCTCCAATCTTTAGGCACACAGGGGCTCTCCAAACACGACATGGTGTCTGCTAAAGATTGGAGCCAACTTTTCATTCAAAAAGTCAAATGGCGCTCCTTCCCTTCCAAGCCCTGTCGTGCGCCCAAACAGTGGTTTCCCCCCGCATATGGGGTATTGGCGTACTCAGGACAAATTGGATAACAACTTTCGCGGTCCAGTTTCTCCTTTAACCCTTGGTAAAATAAAAAATTGTTGCTAAAATTCTTTTTTGTGACTAAAAAGTTAAATGTTCATTTTTTTCCTTCCATGTTGCTTCCGTTGCTGTGAAACGCCTGAAGGGTTAATAAAGTTCTTGAATGTGGTTTTGGGCACCCTGAGGGGTGCAGTTTTTAGAATGGTGTCATGTTTGGGTATTTTCAGCCATATAGACTGACTTCAAATGTGAGGTGATCCCTAAAAAAAATGGTTTTGTAAATTTTGCTGTAAGAATGAGAAATCACTGGTCAAATTTTAACCCTTATAACTTCCTAGCAAAAAAAATCTTGTTTCCAAAATTGTGCTGATGTAAAGTAGACATGTGGGTAATGTAATTTATTAACTATTTTGTGTCACGTAACTCTCTGGTTTAACAGAATAAAAATTCAAAATTTGAAAATTGCAAAATTGTCAAAATTTTGGCCAAATTTCCATTTTTTTCACAAATAAACGCAAAAATTATCGATCTAAATTTACCACTAACATGAAGCCCAATATGTCACGAAAAAACAGGCTCAGAATCGCTACGATCCATTGAATCGTTCCTGAGTTATTACCTCCTAAAGGGACACAGGTCAGAATTTCAAAAAACGGCCAGGTCATTAAGGTCAAAATAGGCTGGGTCACGAAGGGGTTAATAGCTGATCTGTTGGAGTGCTGACAATCGGTACACACTAATCTGATATTGATAACCTAGCAAGGATAACCATTTTTAAAATATTAATGAAGATGTTACAGATTATAACATACTACTAAGAGAATCACATCACATAATTAATAAATAAGTAATAAAATAGACATATATCCATTTCATGGCTCAGCAGGATTCTTACATCCATGTATCCTTGTAAATTTTTGTGATAGCTTTCTCTGTGATAGCTTCTCCTAATAGAACCTAGAAGTCAGATTTGATACAAGGGACCATCTATCTCGCTGTCAATTACTGAATCAGTTTGCAAACACAATTACCCATATCTCTGCTTAAAAATAAAATAAACATTTACCAATTTTCACATCAATAATTTCCTTCCACACTGTGGGCAGATGATGAACAGATGGACAGGACTAATCTAATACTTATTCACAATATCAATGGAAAACTTATGAGAAAGATACAAATTTACCGACTGCAGAAATCTACTATGTTAGCCATGAGACAAGATAAGAAAGCAGAGGAATGGGATGCTGTGCTATATTTTCCAATTTCCCACCTGCAGAAATACCAAGCTGAGACTAGTTTATCACATTTATCTGCTATGTGCAAATCAATTTACTAGCATTAGTGAAGTTTTCAAGGTCTGACTTCTTCATGGATATAATTAATCAGACAGTAGATGCATTTCCTTCCACCCAAGATCTATAGCTATAGACAAATAAAGAAACCCTTAATTTCGAACCAAATCCTTTGTACAAATGAAACCCACATTTGTATTGCCTATATTAAAGCTTATGTTTAGCACAGCAGGTTCTTATGTCATGATTTCAAGGCTTGGGACCAAAAGACTTCAATCATGCTATGTGACTGTGTAGACAGATGAATCCTTACACCAACCATTGTACATGCCGTCACAATTCCCCAATATTGCCGCTGCGAGTGGTCGGTCACATGATTGCATGTATGCGTTTTGCATACTTGTGGTCATGTGCTGACTAGACGCTTGATGTGACGACAGACTTTATAATGCAATATGTCCCCTTTTTGGCCTCCATACAGTATAACGTCCCTCATTGTGACCTCATTATATTATAATGTCCCCCATTCTGGCCCCAAAATAGTAATAATGCCCCCTATTCTGGCCAAAATATAGCAATAGTTTCCTCTATTCTGCCCCCAGAATAGTAGTAATGTCCCCCATCGCGCAATTCTACAGCACTAGAACCAGACAAAAAAAACGATGATCAAAAGGTCAATTTTTATCCAAAACCCATATAAATTTTATTTTACTATAGACCACAAACTTTTAAAATGCATAACACCAATTGTGGAAGAAGGGGAAATAGAAAGACATGCTTACATAGTGCAGTACATATTAAGCGACGCCTTCATCTGGGCGACCGGTTTACTTAGGTCGTATAAACATATAAAAATACTAATGTACTACTAATACATTGTACTACTGTATACTACTATGTAATACTAATGTGGGGCGGACGCACTTGTATGGACATCAGTTTAGCCCCCAAACTCCCAGCAGCCACTTATAGCTAAATACAACATGATTCATTGGCATGGTCCTCTGGTACTATGGGAGACACAGTGGTGGTAGTATTTAGCCGGTGATATGTCTGGGGGTGTGATCTCTATCTATGCATTTGCTGGGATTGTTGAAGATAGTCCATTTCGTGGCAAATAGCTAGGGTTATGCATATACGCTTTATGGTGATAGGTTGCATTTTGCTAGATTAATAAATATTTGTGGATAGAGGCAGAGCATTATATTGTAATATATTGTATTTGGTTAATTCTGCAGCACTGCAAAGTCACTGGCAGTCTAGCTCCATCCCCTCGTCACTTCCTGACCCAAACTGCTCTGCTCCTCCCTCCTGCCAGGGACTTTGAAGTGAATTGATTTGTAGTTCTGATGATGACTCACGCAGGAAAAAGAGGCTTCCTGTTTCTACATAGAGCTTAGAAGGATTCAGCTAGTCTGTTATTAATAACGTGATGTCATAGCAATAATGGAAAACAGAAGAATTAACTGGGTAGAAAGGCAAAATGAGCAATTGTAAGTACACAGTGCTATACAATATGATGATTGCAATATATTAAGAGGATAAAAATTTTGGTGGAAGTGCTTCTTTACGTAAAAGGCTGCTCTTTTGGAAATCATCAGCAAATAGTGATTTAATTGTTGAATGTCTTTCATTACAGGAAAATAATTACATCTTCTATGTATGTTCATTTCTGCAAGCAGATAGCTTAGATTTATATTTTTGGAGGGGGTTCTTTTTTTTTGTTTGTTGGGTTGGCAAAGGCGTTAATTATGCATTGCCAGAAGAACTGATTACATCAATTTGAGGATTTCAGTACATAGATTTCGGTATATTGTGTTATGCACAAAATAAAATCCGTTTCAAGTGAAAGGTCACTCATCAGGAAATCATTAGCAGATTCCGATGTAATAGTACAATGTCTTTGATTAGAGGAAAATAATGAAAAGTGAGAGTATGTCCTTTTTTCTGCCTTAGAACTTAATTTAGGCAATGTATTAAAGCGTTATGTAAGTAGTCTTTAGGTGACCAGGAACATGATTGAGCCTTTCAATTGTGTAACACTTTAAAATCACTTCAGAACCCGTTCCATAGTCCGGGGTCAGGATGTCAACATTTGTCATTATCAAAAATTAAAAGTATTTTTTGCCTGACAGATACATTTGAAGCACTTGTGAGTAAATTGTAGCCCAGTTAACCTTTAAAACTTCCCAAATCTTCCAACACATAAGCCGAAATGTAACCCTTCATGTTCTTCTTGTCCTAATAGAAGTTCAGCATTATTTCCTGTAAACTATTTACATCTTAAAAAAGTTTTCTGATTTCTTTTAAAAGTTTCAAAAAGTAATAATAACAATAATAATAATAATAAAAATAATAATAAACCCTGTTATTCTACCAAAGTCTCTGCCAATCGAGAAGTGACAATATTCAATCCATCACCTGACCACTGCTGCCAATCTCTGGCCTCAACAGTCATGTGTCATACATGTAAACATTACCATTGAGACTAGTGATTGGCTGCAGTACTCAAATAAATAATGGGCCAGATACCATCATTACAGAAGAGATGAGGACCAACAAAGGGGGATTCAAGAGGTAAGAAGAGTATTTTTCTTTATTTTTTTAAATGACTTAATATTTAAAAACTGTTGAAAACTCCCAGGAAACCCATTAAAGGGAACCTGTCACCCCCAAAATCGATGGTGAGGTAAGCTCACCATCATCAGGGGCTTATCTACAGCATTCTGTAATGCTGTAGATAAGCCCCTGATGTTACCTGAAAGAGGAGAAAAAGAGGTTAGATTATACTCACCCAGGGGCGGTCCCGCTGCTGGTCCGGTCAAATGGGTGTCTCAGGTCCGCTCCGGCGCCTCCCATCTTCATTCCATGACGTCCTCTTCTGGTCTTCAGCCGCGGCTCTGGCGCAGGCGTACTTTGCCCTGTTGAGGGCAGAGCAAAGTACTGCAGTATGCAGGCGCCGGGCCTCTCTGACATTTCCGGCGCCTGCGCACTGCAGTACTTTGCGCCAGAGCCGCGACGTAAATACCAGAAGAGGACGTCATGGAATGAAGATGGGAGGCCCCGGACCGGATCGCGACGCCCATCAGAGCAGGACCGCCCCTGGGTGAGTATAATCTAATGTCTTTTTCTCCTCTTTCGGGATACATCGGCGGCTTATCTACAGCATTACAGAATGCTGTAGATAAGCCCCTGATGACGGTGAGCTTACCTCACCATCGATTCTGGGGGGACAGGTTCCCTTTAAGTTACGACTAACCTCTGAGGAGCAGTAACAAAGACATAACTAGAAGTTCCTGCTCCCAAATATAATGTGTTCAATTAATTTCCCAACTACCGCATATCATTTATGTTACTAGAAACTTGTTTTTTGATAAATTGGTTCTTGTGGTGGGGGGCCCTATTGCTATTGGTCTGTAATTAAACTTTGTGACCCTCTGTCTGACTTTGTTTTTTTAAGGATCTTGATTGAGCCTATAAGATTTCTAAATATTAACCAACCTTATTCTTTTTTTTATAGCCATTAACTATTTTAATTTACAGTTTTTTGGGGGGATGTGTATTATCCCAACTCCAGATGCTAGTATTAATTAACCCCTTAATGTCATTTTCTGTTTTTTTTAGTTTTCGTTTTTTGCTCCCCTTCTTCCCCAGAGTGATAACTTTTTTAGGTTTTGGTCAAAATGGCCATGTGAGGGCTTGGTTTTAACATATCATCTACTGGAAAATGAGAAAAAAATTCCACGTGTGGTGAAATTGCAAAAATAGTGCAATCACAGTTTTTTTTTACCATGTTCACTAAATGCTAAAACTGACCTTCCATTATGATTCTCCAGGTCTTTGCAAGTATGTAGACACCAAACATCTAAAGGTTATTTTTTATTTACGTGGTGAAAAAAAAATTCCAAAGATTGTTAAAAAAAAAAATTGCGCCATTTTCCAAGACCCGTAGCGTCTCCATTTTTCGTGATCTCGGTTTGGGTGAGGGCTTATTTTTGCATGCCGAGCTGACATTTTTAATTGTACGATTTTGGTGCAGACACAATCTTTTAATCGCCCGTTTTGACGTTTTTTCTTATTGTGACATTAAATGATTGGGTTAATTCTTTTTTATATTGATAGATCGGGTGATTCTGAACGTGGTGATACCAAATATGTGTATGTTTGATTTTTTTTTATTGTTTTATTTTGAATGGGGCAAAAGGGGGGTGATTTGAACTTGTATATATTTTTTTATTTTTTTAATATTTTTTAAAAAAAATTTTTACTTTTTGCATGCTTCAATAGTCTCCATGGGAGACTAGATGCTGCCATAATCCGATCGGCTCTGCTACATACAGGTTGTGATCAGATGACCTGTATGTAGCAGAAATGCTCACTTGCTATGAGTGCCCGCCACCAGGTGGCGCTCATAGAAATCTGGCTATGACAACCTTAGAGGTCTGTTGGAGACATCTGGTTGTCATGCCAACACATCGGTCATGTAACGGGGTCACCGATGGGAAGGATTTCTGGCGCACTTGCCGGAAACGTGACTTAAACGCCACTCATGGCTGTTTCAGGCACATGTTAGCTATTTATATCAGCTGACATGTGCCAAGAAAAGTGTGGGCTCAGAGCCGGAGCCCGCACCAAACAGGGGGAGTCCGACATCGGCGTACTATTACACCCGATGTCTGAAAGGCATTGATATATCTAAATGTAAATGAGCTGTAATGGCAGGTACAGGCAATATACAATGTGTAGATGTTACCTTTCTAATTCCAGAAAACTGATTTATGGCAAAGGAATATTTGGTCAATTTGCATCCGACTGGCTATCTCATAAAATGATTTATCATATGACAGTATTAAATAATATCCCCATAGTCAACAGTTTTGGGATAGGCATAAATTTTGTTTTTCCCAAGGTTTTCTGCTTCAGTCTTTATGATGACAGTTTACATTACTATAGATTGTTGTGAAGAGTGATCAGATGAATTGCAAAAAATTGCTAAATCATTCCTTGCCATGAAGATGAACATGACTACAAAAAACACATTCCACTGAGTTTCAGCCCTGCCGTAAAATAACCTGCTATCATTTCAGTGATCTTGTTTGCTCAGGAGGAAGTACAAACAAAGACAAGGAAGCTAACATCATTCTGCCTTGCTGATTGAATCATAACAGCAGATTGTTTACTTTAAAAAATGGTTGGTGCTTGACTTCTTTGCATCTTCTGTTAATCATGGCAACCTCCAAAAAAAGTATGGCATCGTCATTGATTTGCAAAAAAATGCTTTCCACGCAAGGACAACGCTGCTTGTAAGATTGACACAAAATTAACCATTTATCGGATCAACAACAACTTCAAAGAGAAAGGTTCAATTGCTGTGAAGAAGGATTCATAGTGCTTAAGAAAGTCCAGGAGGAGCCAAGGCCATCTCTGTTGTGAATTCTGTTATCGAACTCCCTCCTGTGGTCATGAATGGTACTTCGGCGAGTTCGGTCCATGGACTCCCTCTGGTGGCTGTGAGTGGAGCTGCTGCTTCTGAGGTTCCTTCCACAGGTGACGTAGTTTATTCTTTGGCTGGCTGCTCTATTTAACTCCACTCAGATCGTTACTCCATGCCAGCTGTCAATGTTCTTGTACTGGTTCAGTTCGCTCTTGGATCTTTCTAGTGACCTGTCTACTCCAGCAGAAGCTAAGTCCCTGCTAGTTATTTATTTGTTCATTGTTTTCTTGTCCAGCTTGCTATCATGATTTTGCCTTGCTAGCTGGAAGCTCTGGGATGCAGAGTGGCACCTCCGCACCGTGAGTCGGTGCGGAGGTCTTTTTGCACACTCTGCGTGGTCTTTTGTAGTTTTTTGTGCTGACCACAAAGATACCTTTCCCATCCTCTGTCTGTTTAGTAAGTCTGGCCTCCCTTTGCTGAAACCTGTTTCATTTCTGTGTTTGTGATTTTCATCTTAACTCACAGTCAATATATGTGGGGGGTTACCTTTTTCTTTGGGGAATTTCTCTGAGGCAAGGTAGGCTTTATTTTCTATCTCTAGGGCTAGTTAGCTCTTAGGCTGTGAAGAGGCGTCTAGGTAGAGTTAGGTACGCTCCACGGCTATTTCTAGTTGTGTGATAGGATTAGGGGTTGCGGTCAGCAGAGCTCCCACTTCCCAGAGCTTGTCCTGGTTAGTTTAACCATCAGCTCGTTCCGGGTGCTCCTTACCACCAGGTCCATAACAGTACAGCTGGCCCAAAGTGTTAATGCATCTCAATAGAGGGATAAGAGAAGTTCTGAGACCATTTTTTTTCTCTGCAGTGTGTTTTGTCTTTCTTTTCCCCTAAACCTCTGGGTCGTTCAGGACACAGGTGTAGATATGGACAATCAAGGTCTGTCCTCTTGTGTGGATCATCTCACTGCAAGGGTACAAAACATTCAAGATTTTGTGGTTCAGAATCCGATGTTAGAGCCTAGAATTCCAATTCCTGACTTGTTTTCTGGGGATAGATCTAAGTTCCTGAATTTCAAAAATAATTGTAAACTGTTTCTTGCTTTGAAACCCCGCTCCACTGGTGACCCCGTTCAACAAGTAAAAATTGTTATTTCTATCTTGCGTGGCAACCCTCAGGACTGGGCATTTTCCCTTGCGCCAGAAGATCCTGCATTGCGTGATGTAGATGTGTTTTTTCTGGCGCTTGGATTGCTTTATGATGAACCAAATTCAGTGGATCAGGCAGAGAAAATCTTGCTGGCTTTGTGTCAGGGTCAGGATGAAGCGGAGGTATATTGTCAGAAGTTTAGAAAGTGGTCTGTGCTTACTCAGTGGAATGAGTGTGCCCTGGCAGCAATTTTCAGAAAGGGTCTTTCTGAAGCCCTTAAGGATGTCATGGTGGGATTTCCCACGCCTGCTGGTCTGAATGAGTCTATGTCCTTGGCCATTCAGATCGATCGGCGCTTGCGTGAGCGCAAAGCTGTGCACCATTTGGTGGTATTTTCTGAGCATAGGCCTGAGCCTATGCAATGTGATAGGACTTTAACCAGAGCTGAACGGCAAGAACACAGACGTCGGAATGGGCTGTGTTTTTACTGTGGTGATTCCACTCATGCTATCTCCGATTGTCCTAAGCGCACTAAGCGGTTCGCTAGGTCTGCCACCATTGGTACGGTATAGTCTAAATTTCCTTTGTCCGTTACTCTGATTTGCTCTTTGTCGTCCTATTCTGTTATGGCATTTGTGGATTCAGGCGCTGCCCTGAATTTGATGGACTTGGAGTTTGCCAGGCGCTGTGGTTTTTTCTTGGAGCCCTTGCAGTATCCTATTCCATTGAGAGGAATTGATGCTACGCCTTTGGCCAAGAATAAACCTCAGTACTGGACTCAATTGACCATGTGCATGGCTCCTGCGCATCAGGAGGATATTCGCTTTTTGGTGTTGCATAATTTGCATGATGTGGCGTTTTGGGGTTGCCATGGCTACAGGTCCATAATCCAGTATTAGATTGGAAATCTATGTCTGTGTCCAGCTGGGGTTGTCAAGGGGTACATGGTGATGTTCCATTGCTGTCAATTTCGCCTTCCACTCCTTCTGAAGTCCCTGAGTTTTTGTCCGATTACCGGGATGTATTTGATGAGCCCAAATCCAGTGCCCTACCTCCTCATAGGGATTGCGATTGTGCTATTAATTTGATTCCTGGTAGTAAGTTTCCTAAGGGCCGACTGTTCAATTTATCTGTGCCAGAGCATGCCGCTATGCGGAGTTATATAAAGGAATCCTTGGAGAAAGGTCATATTCGCCCGTCGTCATCACCGTTGGGAGCAGGGTTCTTTTTTGTGGCCAAGAAGGATGGTTCTTTGAGACCTTGTATTGATTACCGCCTTCTTGATAAGATCACAGTTAAATTTCAGTACCCTTTGCCGCTGCAGTCTGATTTGTTTGCTCGGATTAAGGGGGCTAGTTGGTTCACCAAGATAGATCTTCGAGGGGCGTATAATCTTGTGCGTATTAAACAGGGCGATGAATGGAAAACAGCATTTAATACGTCCGAGGGCCATTTTGAGTACCTGGTTATGCCATTCGGGCTTTCTAATGCTCCATCTGTGTTTCAGTCCTTTATGCATGACATCTTCCGAGAGTACCTGGATAGATTCATGATTGTATATTTGGATGATATTTTGGTCTTCTCGGATGATTGGGAGTCTCATGTGAAGCAGGTCAGAATGGTGTTCCAGGTCCTTCGCGCGAATTCCTTGTTTGTGAAGGGGTCTAAATGTCTCTTTGGAGTTCAGAAGGTTTCATTTTTGGGTTTCATTTTTTCCCCTTCTACTATCGAGATGGACCCTGTTAAAGTTCAGGCCATTTATGATTGGACTCAGCCGACATCTGTGAAGAGCCTGCAGAAGTTCCTGGGCTTTGCTAATTTTTACCGTCGCTTCATTGCTAATTTTTCTAGTGTTGCTAAACCGTTGACTGATTTGACCAAGAAAGGTGCTGATGTGGTCAATTGGTCCTCTGCGGCTGTAGAGGCTTTTCAGGAGTTGAAGCGTCGTTTTTCTTCTGCCCCTGTGTTGTGCCAGCCAGATGTTTCGCTCCCGTTTCAGGTCAAGGTTGATGCTTCTGAGATTGGAGCAGGGGCTGTTTTGTCGCAAAGAAGTTCTGATGGCTCGGTGATGAAACCATGTGCCTTCTTTTCTAGAAAGTTTTCGCCTGCTGAGCGCAATTATGATGTTGGCAATCGAGAGTTGTTGGCCATGAAGTGGGCATTCGAGGAGTGGCGACATTGGCTGGAAGGAGCCAAGCATCACGTGGTGGTCTTGACGGATCACAAGAATTTGACTTATCTTGAGTCTGCCAAACGGTTGAATCCTAGACAGGCTCGATGGTCGCTGTTTTTCTCCTGTTTTGATTTTGTGGTTTCATACCTTCCTGGCTCTAAGAATATGAAGGCTGATGCCCTGTCAAGGAGTTTTGTGCCTGACTCTCCGGGTGTTCCTGAGCCGGCGGGTATTCTCAAAGAGGGGGTAATTTTGTCTGCCATCTCCCCTTATTTGCGGCGGGTGCTGCAGAAGTTTCAGGCTGATAGACCTGACCGTTGTCCAGCGGAGAAACTGTTTGTCCCTGAGAGATGGACTAGTAGAGTTATCTCTGAGGTTCATTGTTCAGTGTTGGCTGGTCATCCTGGAATCTTTGGTACCAGAGATTTGGTGGCTAGATCCTTTTGATGGCCTTCTTTGTCATGGGATGTGCGTTCTTTTGTGCAGTCCTGTGGGACTTGTGCTCGGGCTAAGCCCTGCTGTTCTCGTGCCAGTGGGTTGCTTTTGCCCTTGCCGGTCCCGAAGAGGCCCTGGACGCATATTTCCATGGATTTTATTTCAGATCTCCCTGTCTCTCAAAGGATGTCGGTCATTTGGGTGGTTTGTGATCGCTTTTCTAAGATGGTCCATTTGGTACCCTTGTCTAAATTGCCTTCCTCCTCAGATTTGGTGCCATTGTTTTTCCAGCATGTGGTTCGTTTGCATGGCATTCCGGAGAACATCGTCTCGGACAGAGGTTCCCAGTTTGTTTCGAGGTTTTGGCGGTCCTTTTGTGCTAAGATGGGCATTGATTTGTCTTTTTCTTCGGCTTTCCATCCTCAGACAAATGGACAAACCGAACGAACTAATCAGACTTTGGAAACATATCTGAGATGCTTTGTTTCTGCTGATCAGGATGATTGGGTGTCCTTCTTGCCTTTGGCTGAGTTCGCCCTTAATAATCGGGCCAGCTCGGCTACTTTGGTTTTGCCTTTTTTCTGTAATTCTGGTTTCCATCCTCATTTCTCTTCAGGGCAGGTTGAGCCTTCGGACTTTTTCTGGTGTGGATACTGTGGTGGACAGGTTGCAGCAGATTTGGACTCATGTGGTGGACAATTTGACATTGTCCCAGGAGAAGGCTCAACGTTTCGCTAACCGCCGGCGCTGTGTTGGTCCCCGACTTCGTGTTGGGAATTTGGTTTGGTTGTCGTCTCGTTATGTTCCTATGAAGGTTTCCTCTCCTAAGTTTAAGCCTCGTTTCATTGGTCCGTATAAGATTTCTGAAGTTCTCAATCCTGTGTCATTTCGTTTGGCCCATCCAGCTTCTTTTGCCATCCATAATGTGTTCCATAGGTCGTTATTGCGGAGATACGTGGCGCCTATGGTTCCCTCCGTTGATCCTCCTGCCCCGGTGTTGGTCGAGGGGGAGTTGGAGTATGTGGTGGAGAAGATTTTGGATTCTCGTATTTCGAGATGGAAACTCCAGTACCTGGTCAAGTGGAAGGGTTATGGTCAGGAAGATAATTCCTGGGTTTTTGCCTCTGATGTTCATGCTGCCGATCTAGTTCGTGCCTTTCATTTGGCTCGTCCTGATCGGCCTAGGGGCTCTGGTGAGGGTTCGGTGACCCCTCCTCAAGGGGGGGGTACTGTTGTGAATTCTGTTATCGAACTCCCTCCTGTGGTCATGAATGGTACTTCGGCGAGTTCGGTCCATGGACTCCCTCTGGTGGCTGTGAGTGGAGCTGCTGCTTCTGAGGTTCCTTCCACAGGTGACGTAGTTTATTCTTTGGCTGGCTGCTCTATTTAACTCCACTCAGATCGTTACTCCATGCCAGCTGTCAATATTCTTGTACTGGTTCAGTTCGCTCTTGGATCTTTCTGGTGACCTGTCTACTCCAGCAGAAGCTAAGTCCCTGCTAGTTATTTATTTGTTCATTGTTTTCTTGTCCAGCTTGCTATCATGATTTTGCCTTGCTAGCTGGAAGCTCTGGGATGCAGAGTGGCACCTCCGCACCGTGAGTCGGTGCGGAGGTCTTTTTGCACACTCTGCGTGGTCTTTTGTAGTTTTTTGTGCTGACCACAAAGATACCTTTCCTATCCTCTGTCTGTTTAGTAAGTCTGGCCTCCCTTTGCTGAAACCTGTTTCATTTCTGTGTTTGTGACTTTCATCTTAACTCACAGTGAATATATGTGGGGGGCTGCCTTTTTCTTTGGGGAATTTCTCTGAGGCAAGGTAGGCTTTATTTTCTATCTCTAGGGCTAGTTAGCTCTTAGGCTGTGAAGAGGCGTCTAGGTAGAGTTAGGTACGCTCCACGGCTATTTCTAGTTGTGTGATAGGATTAGGGGTTGCGGTCAGCAGAGCTCCCACTTCCCAGAGCTTGTCCTGGTTAGTTTAACCATCAGGTCGTTCCGGGTGCTCCTTACCACCAGATCCATAACACATCTCCTAGGATTTAGCACCAGTGCAGAGCTTGCTCACAAATGGCACCAGGCAGGTGTCAGTGCATCTGTATACACAGTGAAACAAAGGCTTTTAGAGGCTGGTCTGAAGTAAAAAAAAATGGCAGAAAAGAAGCTACTTATCTTAAAGAAAACATCAAGGAAAGAATGTGTCTATACAAGTTTAAAAACCTATAATTGAACTTCAGTAATCTTTGAAAGATCTGACTAAAAGATCTAAAATCAATGAAGCAGCAAACTTTGTGAAAACCAAAATTTGTGCCGGTCTCAAAAAGTTTGCCCACTACTGTACTGTCTGTATTCAGTGGAGCCAAAAACAGATAAATACTGTCTGCACTTTAGATTGAAATAATTCATTTGTCATCATCACCATTACAGCCCTACTTTACTTAATCATGATTGTATCTCTACAGTCAAGGGATATTAATAAGATGCCACTTGTGTTCAAAATCTTTACAAGAAAAGCACAATACCTCACATAAATACAGACAAAGTGTAAAGCTTAGTCATTTGATTCTAAAGACTTAAATCCAAAGAAGCAATATTTCCCTATGATTGACAAAGGAACATGAGTCACATAAGTTTAGCTTTTTTTTTCACTGTAGGAATAATATTTCAGAAATGATGGACGCGTCTTTAAATATATATTTGCGTATCAATGTTTAGTTTGGCTTTTCTTAAGATAAGGATCAGCTAATTTTGCTCCTTTGAATGCCTCCAGGGTAATCTACATTAATCACGGTTCTAATTAAAATAGCTTTCACCTTCACAGCTGAAACAAAGTGAATTTAATAAAAGAAATGACCCATTGATTAGAGTAACACCCTGTGAAATTACAGTGGCTGGCTGGACGTGCATGACTGAATCAAGAACAGGATGATACATACTGTATCTGCTATACTGTGCATATATCCACAAGACACCGGTCACCTCTACCACTACCACACTTTTTCACAGATTGGTAAATCTCTGACTACCTTTGCGTCTGAGAGGCTCTGCCTCTCTAACAAGCTCTTCATATACACAATCATGTGACTTATTTAAAAAATGTACTTCCAGCTGTTTTCATTAATACCGCTTGCTTTTTCAGCCTGTAACAACTTTTTTTGAGATGTGCTGCTGCCATCAAGTTCTAAACGAGTTTCTAAAATAATCAGACCATAGACAAACTTTTAAAATGGTTAGACTTCAAGTCAAACAAACTTAAACCCTGGAATAAATCAGATGCTAAACCAGAAAAAAAAAATTCAGATTCCGGATTAGATCCCTCTTTAGCCAAATTGTTTCTCACCCCCTTGTCCTCTACTGCTCCAAGGTCTGTTTGCTGTACATTAGGTTTTGACACCAGTATGAGGATGTTGGGTGCACCAATGCACTTTTCACTTCTGATGAAGTGCAGTGTCAGTACCTAGGGTAGGATGTGCCTGACGTAGAAAAAAACAGAGGAGCAAGAA
Source organism: Ranitomeya imitator (assembly GCF_032444005.1). Lineage (NCBI taxonomy): Eukaryota > Metazoa > Chordata > Amphibia > Anura > Dendrobatidae > Ranitomeya > Ranitomeya imitator. The sequence continues at coordinate 174,918,701 of NC_091288.1, forward strand.
GTAGGGAGCTAATACACCCATTCTCACTGCTCTCTTGGCCTAAACTTTCTTCAGGGACTATTAATAATTTTTAGGTGCTGTAGGAAAGCCTTTAAGATGAATGTGTTATCCTTTATCAGAATTTAGGTAAGTCCCCCAGGGCTATAAATCACCCCATACCTTTTAGATAGCTGTCAGATTAATGATGGTTCAGCCAATCTGTCGGCCAGAAACTTTCGCACTTGACTCACCGATACACTGGTACGTTAACTCTGCCGAGTGCACTTGTGTTTTCTATGGCCAGAGGTTCATCTCTTGTAGAACAAATTATCATCTTTCCGAAATCGGACATGACCAACCCTGGTCTTCTCCCACTTCATTTGTCGAGGGAAAGTCAGCGGCCCCCTACACATTAGACTGTCGACCAGACCATTAAATATTGTCTGGTTCAGCTGACGGTAATCTAATTTCTATGGGGCCCTAAGTAGAGTTGAGTGAATATTTAAAAATTTGGTTCCGATTACGATCGTCGGCAAATATTGTATTTGCATTATTCACTGAACACAGGCAAACGTCATTGGAGTCAATGGGAGTATAAATTACCGAATATGTTCGGAACCGATCATCAAACATAAATTCGGCACAAATAGGGTACCAATATGGCACGAATATAGCAAGCTCAGATTCGGCAACCGAATCCAAGCAAATTCGCTCACCTCTAGCCCTAAGCCAACAGCGCTATTCACCGAGCCACTTTTCTGCCTTTATCATACTGATCCATAAATGAGCATTTATCATATATATAAATAAAGATTCTTAAACACCTGCACAATTATTTATCAGACTATCAGGGTCTACTAACAAGCCTTAATAATACATGAAGAATAAATGAAAATAAAATGTTTATTGTAGCCTTTGATTTCTTCCAGCGCTTTATCATATTTCAATGATTGCTAAGATTATCTCAAGACAGAATAACCAGGATATTTCAATATTTATTTAAGCTTTGCAAAAAAAAAATGTACATGTTAATTGGGAAGAATTCCCAAGCAGAGGCTGATATCCTGCTGGGAGAATCTTGGAATTAATTTATCGCTCCTACACCAAATATTCTCAAATGCGATATTGCTGTATTCCAGAAAACAAAGATATCAGCGAATTTTCATACCATTACAGTATTTATGAAAGGCTCTCACGCTTCCTATTAAAAAGAATAGAAATGAGCGAATATTTCAATATTCGGTTCCCATTACGATTGCCGTATTTGCAATATTTGACAAAACTACCCGAATGCCATAGGAGTCAATGGGAGTAGAGATGAGCAAATATTTTCGGAAACAATAATAAAACATAACCTCAGCATGCAAATGGTACAAATATGGCATGAATATGGCAAACTCAGATTCAGCGATCGTTTTCCGAACATATTCATCTCTACTAAAGAAAACTTTTGTCCATCTGTCCTCTTAAAGGGAATCTGTCAGCAGGTTTTTTGCTACCTCATCTGACAGCAGCATAATGTAGGGAAAGAGAACCTGATTCCAGGGATGTGACACTTAGTTTACTGGGTGAAGCAGTTGTGTCAAAATCAGAGTTTTTAGTTATAAAAAATGTCCAAAGTCAAACAAGAAAAATCCATAAATATTTGGTGTATACTAAAGGCAGTCATACAATTCAAAGTTTGACACTGATTAAAAAAGCTTTCCAAGTTTTAAAAAAAACTTGTTTGCTTTTCCCAGTGCTGATGAAAAATTGCACATACAGCCTGGCTTGGTTTAGGACAACATCATTCATGTATTTCTGAACTTGGGTAGCTCTTTAAGTAAATGTATATCTACAAAAGCAGACATATATATTTAATTATTTACGGTTGTGAAAATCGAATCTGCCAAAATTTGAATTTGAAGAAATGCAAATCGATGCAAATCTAAAGTTTATTATTATGCTTTGAGGTCTCCTCAGACCTAAAAATATAATAAATAAAGAGTGAAAAAAAATCCTCAGGGAGAGAAGCATGATGTAAGTGCAGATACTTTGATTCCTGCGATGTATCACTTACTGGGATGGTTGTTGCAGTTTCAACAAAATCAGTGTTTTATCACTAGGATATTATCACTAAAGGACTAGTTGTCTTGTGCCATGTAGTCTCCTTCTCTGTATATCCCCGCCCCACCACTGATTGGCCACTTTCTGCCTTCGCGAAGTGTACAGAGAAAGCAGCCAATCAGCGATGTGGGCGGGGTTATACAGAGCTTAGCATTCAAAGAAGAACTAGATCTGCAGTAGAGAAAACTGATTTTATCAAAATGACAGCAAGTAGCCCAGAAAGTGATACATCGTGGAATGAGGGTGTCTGTCTATATGTTATGCTAATCTCAGATTTGATAGATAAAATCTGGTGACATGATTCCCTTGCAGTTACCAGTACATTTTGTACAATCGAAGACTGCTAAGAGCAAACTCTGCATAAGTCATAGATTGATAATGTTATATGACAATTTCTATGAAATCTATAAGAAGATAATATCTCACACTACATCAAAGATCAACTATCTCAAGTTGTCTGACGCTTGTGCACCAGGCATGACACAGGACAAGGATTTTGCATTCAGTCTCTACCTAAGAATATTTATTTTGATAAAACACGTCTCCATTTCTTAGTGATCTACTCTTGTACTTCTTATCTCTGTAATGTGCTTTTTCTAGTCTGGCTCAGTATATAGAATCCGAAGCGCAACAAGTAATTTTACAAGATTATGTCACTTGATGCCAACTCTCAAGTGAGCGAAGAAAAACTCGGCTCCTGCACAATAATTTCATGCTGTCACACAACACTTGTAGAGGGCACATTTAGGTCATCCATGCCGCCAAGACGCTCAATGCTTATATCCGAAGAGGCAGAACCTTTGCGTCTAAGCTTCCCACAGGAACTAAACATGAAACAACAAATGTGAATATTACAAAACATGACTTTTTATTTCTAAAATGCTTTGTTAGACAGACACAGGTATCCAATTTTATTTTTTCCTTAAATTTTATTAAGTGTTTTTTTTTTTATACAGGCTGAATCTGGCAAAATGGCAGCATGCGCTAGTTTCTTCCATGCATCAAACAAAACTTGCCCAATCAAGTCTATGGGAGTTCAAAAATATCTGACAAAAAATACAAGCAGGGCGGCACAGTCTCTAGTACAGAGGTTGTGACCAGACTGCTACCTCATACTAGGTGCTTGGCAGTGGTTAAAACAGCCATGACATTTCTGACCTCGGGTGCTCCTCAAAAAGGAAAACCAGCTGTATAGTTCAAGTATAAGAAAAAGATGAGGGTACTCACCGGTCTTCACAAAATGCAAAACTTTATTGGCAACACATCCAGATAAAATTCATGGCTGGGGACGATGGAGCCGAAGCTCGTGTGAGCAGGGGAGAGCAAAGACGACGGCCGTTTCGTGCTGTGCTTGCGCTTCTACGGGTCCCGTAGATGCGCAAGCACAGCGCGAAACGGCTCAAAAATATCTGATTCTAAAGGGAACAACCACATTGAATCCAATTTCATTACAATTTTTTAATGGGAATCTGTGATGTAAAATAATCCTATTAACCCACAGATATGGAGACTGAGAGCCCTGCTGCTGGGAAGAAATTAACTTCATTATTTTGGCAGCATTCAGCTTTCAGTCATGGGATGGCGCCATAACCGTTTCAGTCACCACTCTGTGCACAAAGAGAGCAGCCCCTGGAACTGACTGATGACCGGCTCAACATTTGAGCCAGCTGTTAGTGCTGGGGGTGTGATTACAGCTACTCTGAGCAGTGACTGAAACCAAACTGGCCCTGCCCCTATGACTGAAAGCCCAACCCGGCCTGGGAGATAAAGCTCATTTCCTCCTGGCAGCGGGGCTCTCAGTGCAGCATAAGAACCCTATTAACTTGCAGATTAACTTCATATCTGAAAGTTAATAGCATTATTTTACATGACAAGTTCCCTCTAACATAGAAAATTATTTTACATCGTAATTTTTTAATAACTCCTTATGTATAAAAGTGGATAACAAATGATAAATAAAATCATTCAAGTTTTCTGGACGATTTTTTATATCCTTTTATGAACTTGGATCAGAAGGGGATGACAGCGTAAATATATCAGCTTTTTTTTTTACACTTTTAATATAATGTTTTTGGGAATAATAATCGCAATCCTATACGCATGATACTGTACATTACAAGAATAAGCCTAAAATAATAAGAATAATAAAAAATGACTTTTTTTTTACCCAGACTGCATGCTCTCTACCTGTAAGGATAGATATAATATTTATTTCAGTGATGTGAATTTTTGGAACTAAGTGCTGGAATTAGATTAAATGTTGCCGATGGAATAGTAATAATACCCCTTCCGTTAGCAGTGATGTAGTGCCAGGATTAGGGCTTCACTCAGCTTAGCACTTCATGTTTACCACTAATGTATGCAGATAAATGAACATTGTGCTCTTGGCATGAGACAAACCGTTTAGAAATAACTCATTTTAGTTTTAAAGAATTAACAATCAAGGAGCCTTTGTTGGTAATTACAGATACAATGTCATTTAAATGAGATATCCGGCTTCACCCTACCCGCTGAATATTAATCACCTGGAAAGCCAATCAGAGACACCTTTATTTAAGCTTTCTACACCTCCCTTTTTACTGTCAGCTGGCAAACACATTGAGAGGTGTTGGATGTGGAAGCGAGAACATTTGATTTACATAATTTTATAGAGAAACTGAAACATTTATGGAATATGGATATTTTTCAGTCGCCACCACAGGGAGTGAGATTTTATCTTTTACAAATGAGACAACAGTTCTCACAAATAAATGTCACTCTTAAAACTCCAGAAAGTCAAGTTTTATATCCAAGAGTTTGACAAGTGGGGTAATAGACAAATTCATTGGTTTATGGGAGAACCAGTGTTGACAATGCTGCCATAGAGGATTGTTTGGAACTTCGCACAAAGAACCCATGTCCTAGCACCTAGTAGAGGAACGTCAACGTTACTGTCATGGGTTTACCGCGACAGTGTGGAGCCAGAAGACCACAGTGTCTGAGTGCTCTAACTCCGGCCCTGAGGAGAAGCACTTCTCCGTCTTAATAAATGTGTTTATTTCATCTGGAAGAACAGAGGTTAATCGGCCATGTTAGAAATCCCTGTGCTCACAGATGTGCTCAGTTAGCCACTCCTTTTCCATTTATAATTTGTGCTCTGTTACTAATCTGTTATGTAGGCAATCCAGTGACACAGTGTGCCAGCAATCAGAGCACATACAGTGATCTGACAATAACCCAAAAACAATAGAACGAGCTCTGAGACGTGGAATCTCTGTAGACCGCAATACCTGAACCTAACCTTAACACAACTAAAGGCAGCTGTGGATTGCGCCTAACACTACCTATGCAACTCGGCACAGCCTGAGGAGCTGACTAGCCTGAAGATAGAAAAACAAGCCTGACTTGCCTCAGAGAAATACCCCAAAGGAAAAGGCAGCCCCCCACATATAATGACTGTTAGCAAGATGAAAAGACAAACGTAGGGATGAAATAGATTCAGCAAAGTGAGGCCCGATATTCTAGATAGAGCGAGGATAGCAAAGAGAACTTTGCAGTCTACAAAAAAACCCTAAAGCAAAAAACCACGCAAAGGGGGCAAAAAGACCCACCGTGCCGAAATAACGGCACGGCGGTACACCCTTTGCGTCTCAGAGCTTCCAGCAAAACGAAATGACAAGCTGGACAGAAAAAGTAGCAACAAAAGCAAAAAGCACTTATCTAAGCAGAGCAGCAGGCCACAGGAAGATCCAGAAGCTCAGATCCAACACTGGAACATTGACAAGGAGCAAGGAAGACAGAATCAGGTGGAGTTAAATAACAAAACAGCCAACGAGCTCACCAGAACACCTGAGGGAGGAAGCCCAGAAGCTGCAGTACCACTTGTGACCACAGGAGTGAATTCAGCCACAGAATTCACAACACTAATCCTCATCAGAGCTAGCATTTGCTGCATGCCTAATGGAGGGAGAGGAGTTTGTATGAGAAGGAGAGTTGGAGGAGTTATTAGTGACTGTTGTTTGGTTTGTATGTGTGGTAATTCCCTATCCTTCTCTATTTTGGTTCATTCCCCTAACTTCACACCCCTGATGATTCCTCTGTTACATGTGAGTGAATATTTTATGTGTGGAGTTTTCAGTTAACCCTTGTCTGTGTTGCCCTATTTGTCTGGTTGGTGTACTGCGATGCCCAGTAATGCCACAGCTGTGCTCGGTTAGCCACTCCTTTTCCATTTATAATTTGTGCTCTGTTACTAATCCTCATCAGTAGGGTTGAGCGAAACGGGTCGGCCATTTTCAGAAGTCGCCGACTTTTGGCAAAGTCGGGTTTCATGAAACCCGACCCAACCCCTGTGTGGGGTCGGCCATGAAGTCGGCGATCTTCTGAATCTGGTATCGGAATTCCGATACCGAGTTCCAATATGTTTGCAATATCGGAAATCGGTATCGGAATCCATATTTAAGTGTAAAATAAAGAATTAAAATAAAAAATACCGCTATACTCACCCTCTGCCGCGCCCTGGTACTAACCGGGAACCTTCCTTCCTTCGAATCAGCGCTTGCAGGACCTTGCGGTGACGTCGCGGTGACGTCGCGGCTTGTGATTGGTCGCATGGCCGCCCATGTGACCGCTCGCGCGACCAATCACAAGCCACGACGTCACCGCGACGTCACCGCAAGGTCCTGCAAGCGCTGATTCGAAGGAAGGATGGTTCCCGGTTAGTACCAGGGCGTGTCCGAGGGTGAGCATAGCGATATTTTTTATTTTAATTCTTTATTTTACACTTAAATATGGATCGCAGGGCCTGAAGGAGAGTTTCCTCTCCTTCAGACCCTGGGAACCATTGGAAATCCAATGCACTGCATTGAGTTTCGAGTTTCGGCCGACCCCGACCCCGACTTTTTTATAGGATCGGCCGATTTCACTCGACCCGACTTTTGAAAAAGTTGGGTTTCGTGAAACCCGACCCGATCCTATAAAAGTAAAAGTCGCTCAACCCTACTCATCAGAGCTAGCATTTGCTACATGGCTAATGGAGGGAGAAGAGTTTGTATGAGAAGGAGAGTTGGAGGAGTTATTAGTGACTGTTTGGTTTGTATGCATGGTAACTCCCTATCCTTCTCTATTTTGGTTTATTCCCCTACCTTCACACCGCTGATGATTCCTCTGTTACATGTGAGTGAATATTTTATGTGTGGAGTTTTCAGTTAACCCTTGTCTGTGTTGCCCTATTTGTCGGGTTCATGTACTGCGATGCCCAGTAATGCCCTCTCTTCCCTGAGTGGGGGAAGAGAACAGATGGAGGGCTAACTTAGGAGGTAGGGCAAGGGCGGAGGACCTTTTCTTTTTTTGGTTGTATTTGTTCTATCAGTGCCCTATGGGGACTTTTATATTTATTACTCCCCTAGATTACAATTTTTAGTCTTTAATCTGTATAACCCCACCCCCACCACTAATTGGCTGCTTTCTGCCTATACACAGTGTACACACAGCTGCCAATCAGTTGCGTGGGCGGGATTATACACAGCTCAGCATTTTGAGCACTGCTATATCTACAATAAATAAAATATGGATTCTATCAAAACCACACCAAGCAGCCCAATAAGTGATACAGTGCTGGAATCAGGCTCTTGTGCCCTGTATTATGCTCTTCTCAGATTACACAGCAAATATCTGCTAACAGATTTCCTTTAATACTCAAGGGAATAGCAACAATAAAGCAAAAACTTGCAACTACTGACTTGCTGACAGGTCATCTTTAAATTCACAGAATACTTCTAGATTGAGCACAATTCTTTGCCTTTATCAGTTCAGTTTAATTATTATTACATTTGCCAAGGGTCTTAAGTTGTCAAAAATAATGATATGGTAATTAAGCGCAGTAGTGCTCATGTCTTCACTTAATTTCACATTAAGCTCTTAATACTGTTATAACTATTAATGTGAAGCCTAAAAAAGATGCCAGACATATTTTCAATATTTAACCCCTTTCCAAAGTCAGGCGTAATAGTACGCCCATATCGGAATCCCTCCCTTTGATGTGGGCTCCGGCGCTGAACCCACATCTTTCCCAGCTGTTTTGAACAGCTCAATCTCTGACATCGGCATTTAACTCGCGCTTCCGAAAAGCGCGCTGGAAATCCCGCCCATCGGTGACCCCGTCACGTGATCGCGGGTCACCGATGGGTTGGCATGACAACCAGAGGTCTCCAGCAGATCTCTATGGTTGTCATAGCCGGATTGCTATGAGAGCAGCTCGGTGGTCGGCGCTCATAGCAAGTGAGAATTTCTGCTACATACTGGCGATCTGATCATCACCTGTATGTAGCAGAGCCGATTAGACTGCAGTTTCTAGTCTCCCATAAAGACTATTGAAGCATGCAAAAAGTAAAAATATAAAAAACATAAAAATATATAAAAGTTCAAATCTCCCCCTTTTGCTCCATTTAAAATAAAACAATTAGAAAAAAACATCAAACATACACATATTTGGTATTGCCGTGTTCAGAATCACCCGATCTATCAAAATAAATAAAGAATTAACCCGATCTGTAAACCACATAACAAGGAAAAAAATCCAAAGGCTAGAATTCCATTTTTTTGGTCACCGCTACATTGCAATACAATGCAATAACAGGCAATCAAACGAACGTATATATACACCAAAATGGTATCAGTAAAAATGTCAGGTCGGTGTGTAAAAAATAAGCCCTCAACCAGCCCCAAATCATGAAAAATGGAGATGCTACAGGTCTAGGAAAATGGCACCATTTTTTTTTACAAAAGTTTGGATTTTTTTCACCAGTTAAATAAAAAAGAACCTAGACATGTTAAAAAAAAGTGTGGAATTGCACTTGGAATTTTGTTCCCATTTTCCAGTATATGATATGTTAAAACCAATGGTGTTTTTCAAAAGTACAACTTGTCGCGCAAAAAACAAGCCCTCACATGGCCATATTGACCACAAAATAAAAAAGTTATGGCTCTGGGAAGAAGGGGAGCAAAAAACTAAAATGCAAAAGCGGAAAAGGGCAGGGGGTTAAGGAGTTAAAGTCTGACTATAAACTTTTACACAAATTGGGAAACCACGGCCTGATAGTCTGCCTATAGCTTTGAATTCAGTCAGAACCTCCCTCTCCCACCCACTGGGAAAAAGACAGGGCTGTTTTATTATGAGATGTTTTTTGGGAGACACTCTCAGGGTATGTGCCGACGATCCAGAACTGCAAGCGCTTTGGTCGTATCGCATTTTCGCAGGTGAATCCGCATGTGTTCACTTAACCATGCAAATTCACCAGGTCTAATACATTGTACGGGTGAAATTTGACTCGCGTCTCGGCAAGAGAAATTAACATGCTGTGGTCTGGAGAGACGCGCCACATGTTCGTCTCTGCAAGCGAGGCTAGTGAGATAATAAATTCATAAAACACCATCAGGATATAGTTGGGCTGACTAATTTTACTGATTGTCGACTTTCTACTTGTTCTTCTACATCATCCAAATCAGTGCCCTGTTTAGATGTCCCTTTAACAGAAATGGAATTGCTTGTTCCCGAGTGATGGAACATAACATATCATTTTAGGGGGTACGTTCAGCTCCCAGTAGGTCAAGAACTGGTGGTGGCAAGTTCTTGACTGAAGGAAAGAGGAAAACTGGTTTGAGTGGAAGAAGAGTAATGTTCAATGAAATAATATAAATTTGGGTTAAATATCTGGTTCAATCAAGTGAATGTCTCCGACCAGGGAAACAGCACATAGGGAAACAGGGAATGTGATCATAGGTAATTAAAAATTAGATATGTTTATTTATTTTATTTGCTTACATAGCACCATTAATTCCAAAGGCATATTATCATCATTGTCCCCAAAAGGGCTCTCAATCTAAATTCCCTATCAGTATGTCTTTGGAGTGTAGGAGGAAACCGGAGAACCCATTGGAAACCCACACAAACACGGGGAGAACATACAAACTCCTTGTAGTTGCTGTTCTAGGTGGGATTTGAAACCAAAGAGCCAGCGCTGCAAGGCTACAGTGCTAACTAACCCCTAAGCCACCATGCTGCCCAAGGCTAGTCACAAGGAGGAAAGTGTCAAATAACAGGAGCAATTTGTTGCCACTATATTGACCCCATCTGAATTTATGCAGGTAAAACATGATATGGAGCAGATAGGGAATTTGAAAACAAAAGGCTAATTCACAAGAAGATTGAAATTCTGAATGGCCAATTTGGCTATCCTTGTTAAATCCAACCAAATGGTTTAAGGGTTTAGGTGGTTGGTTTTCACGAATATTACAATTGGTCATACAAGTGCTTGCTACAGTATTAGTTATATAAGTAGGGATACATATAATAATTATCTGTCAACCGGCTTGGGCAAAAAGGCTAACGGATGTCTCCAGAAAACTAATGTTGTATTACCTGTTCCTGCAAACAAAAATGAAAACGCTCCTGTCCTTCTAATGTAGCATGTCAACCACATTTGACCAATTAATGTCACAGGTGCGTTCAAACCAATTCCCAGAATGTCACCTACTGAAAATACTGTGGAATCTGTAGCTAGGACAGGTAGCTAGGGTTGGGTTAGACAACTTAATCTGTTAGGACCAGATGGGGCTTTTTTACAAAAAAGAGAGGAAAATATTTGAGTAATGAAGGGTATAATGGCTTCATGCCTTCCAAATTTCATAGGGTGCGGTATCCATCATGAGAGTGCACACAGAAACAAAGAAATGTTGAGGAATATGTCTATATTGGGTGGAAATGTGTAGTGTTTTTTGCTCATTAAACAGCTATGACTTCTGCTATTTGCAATTATGCATAAATTAAATTTATGTACAGATCCCTATATTCATCTATTCATCGAGGGTACAAAATAAATGAACGACCCTAGAGATTTTGGGAAATCACAAGCCTGTGTATTTCTTCTGTTCTCACCAGACGTCAACTGAATCCTAGATCCTAGACACTTCTAAGATAGAGATAGACCTGCTATAACAATTTATTAATAATCTTTGAAATATAATATTGTATATACAATCCTATACCCAATATAAAAGTAGTAAATTTCAGGAAAACGAGAGCAAAAAATGGAAATCACCAAGTGACCTCCTCCATCCAGTTTCTCCAGTCATGCTCAAATATTTCTAGCTTCAAGATTGCTTGGCTTTTACCGCTACATCTTCCTGTCTACCCATGCAGTTAAAGGAAACAAATTAATGGTTTGGCAATGGAAGAGTAGACCCATTGATGACGATAAGTGGATGATCATTGGAAGAACAAGTTATGGGAATCCCACTGATCATGGGAATGAGGCTATAAGTCCCCTATGTGAATGGTGATGTGAAAGTGAGCATGAGCATTTGCTGCTTCAATCATTTTCTAAAGAACTGATAGTTGCACATGTTTACTACCACTCCATTCACTTTGGGGACATTTCACCTCCTGCTCCCAGATTCAGTAGGGTTCGTGGGAGCCAGGTCCCTAACATCATAACATTTAACACCTGATAAATGTGTTTAAGGAGCAGCCCCTTTAAGTTTGCATTTGTTTACATGATACTGTTACTGAAGTCTGCTTTTTTGTGCCATTTAACCTTTTTTTCAGTACTATTTGACATGCTGAACCTTTAAAACTTCTACGAAAAGGCAGATAAGATTGTTCTACATCAAATAACATAATAATACTTGACAAGAACAGATAGAAACTACAGAGAAGAGGTACATGCTGTTCAAGAAAATCTCATGCACTAGACAAGTAGACAGCGAAGAGCAAGTAGACAAGAGAAGAGAAAAAGAAGAAGATATAAAGGAGAGTACACAAATGTAAAAGGAATGAACATTTTAAGGAATCTTAGAGGCTGAAAAGCAGTTAATCATAGAAATAATTAATGAGTTTGGTGTTTATGTTCAAATTTATTTTTAGTTAAGAGTAAGCAATGCTGGGGCATTTTTAAAGGCCTAGAAAAGTATTCACATTAAAGACCTAGAAAATTTTAAAGGATGTCCATCACACCAAAATGCATTTTAAATGGCCTATACAATGTTGTAGGGGACTTAGCTCCTGTGAAAACCATTCTAGCACTGTACCTGTTACTAGTGCAGGGTTTGTGTCATGGGGTTACCACAACAGAGCAGAGCCAGAAGACCGCAGCGTCTGGGGGCTCCTACTCTGCTGCGGAGAAGAAACAATTCTCCAGTGTATTAAACGGGTTTATTTGTTTCAGCAGAACAGGGGTTAATTGGTCATGTTGGAAATTCGTGTATTCAGCTGTGCTCAGTTAGCCACTTCTTTCCCCTATAAAATCTGAGCTGATTACCAAGTCCTTGTCTGAGTTAGCAATTGTTGCAAAACATAGGAGTGGGAGAACTTGGTTTTGTGAAGGAGTGCTGGAGGAGTTTATTAGAGACTGTTGCCTGATTTGTACGCTTGGAAATTCCTTATCCTTCACTGTTTTGCTTTCTTCCCCCTCCCTACACACCCTGGTGAATACCTCTGTTATATGTGAGTGTATATTTTGTGTGTGTGGAGTTTTCAGTTTATCCTTTTCTTTGGTACCCTGTCTATTGGGTTGGTGTATTGTGGTGCACAGTAGCGCCCCCTCTTCCCTGGGTAGGGAAAGGGGACAGACAAAGGACTAATCTAGGAGATTGGGCAAGGGCGGTGTCCCCGATGTCTTTGCCATATGAAGCATCCTGGGAAACAGGGCGAGCTAGGGTGCCCCCTAGTGTCAGGGCCAGGAAAGGTGCCCCTGGTCCTAGGTCAGTCCCCAGTCGAATCATGATAGTCTGAGAAAATAACTTTTGATATATATGAAAATGAGGGGGCTGTGGTGCACCGTTAATGTGGCCTAGAGGTTGGTGCACCATTACACCTCTTCATTTGCATATTGGGGGCCTTCTTCCACTTCTGATTCCCAGAATAAGTACTTCCTGAATGCTGCTGACCACTGGGGTCCAACTATTGGGACTTCCACCTATCCCATGAAAGGGACACATAGGAATGGAGAAGTTGCCACGCATGTGTATCAAAGATCTGTTCACTTTCCGGGACTGACAGAGAGATGCGAGTATAGTGCTCAATCTTTTCTTGCAATCTCTCAAACTCAAAATAAATTAGGTTGTGGCACAAATACAAAGCTACCACTTCATTCAGTTGGGGCAATTCAAAGCCCTATTATAAGACTGGAGGGTTGGAGGGAGGGGTTACCGACAATCGGACTCCCTTAGTCAGAATCTTATCACCTATCCTAAAAAACAGCTAATAACTTTCAGTGTTGGGGTATGTCATGTGTATGCCAAGTGTTCCGTCTATATCAAGTTTATAGCCTCAGGGATTTACAGTGTGTAAGAAGTAAAGGTCAAATGTCTGAGACAACTTTACTAACAATGTATTTCTAAATGAAGTGCTACCTTCCCCCTTTATCTCTTTACCGGTATTGAAATAAACATGAAATCTAGCTGATGTTTAATTCTGAATCGAAAGAACAAATATTACAGCAAAGAAATATAATATACTGTAGAAAAACAAAAAAAGCAAACTTTCAAATAGTCTATCTTCTGAAGCTGGAGCTTTGATGCATGTCTCCCCATCCACAAAATAAACCATAAATGTTTGGTACTACAGATATGTGCCCCACCATTATCCTCCTACTCAAGAACAAGGGTTCTCAGAAGAAAATAGCCACACAATTGCATATTGTAGAGATTCTGAAGGTGCAGGTCTTGGAGACTGACACTCGTCCTTATCACACATTTTTGATGTTTGTATCTTCTGGATGTAAGCAACAAATATTTTTATTCTCTGGCAACAAACAGGTGATCCATGAAAAAAAGTTGCAGAAACTTACAAACTTTATTTGTACAAAACCCTGAAAATACTTATTTTTTTTTATTAAGGAACAATAATGAACTCTGTTGACATGTTCTTTCCTGCCACCTCAAGTAAAGGTGGTGAAATGTCAAGTATACTGGGATTACAATGAACATGTTACTAAAACTTGCTTAAGAAACTTTGTCAGGTAATGCAAGATTTAAGGAGGTAGCTTTTCAGTCCGGCAAGTCTGTTTTATTATATACTGTAATTTATTTCTGGAACATCTTTACTTAGAACTCTTTGACCCTTGCTTCGTCAAGGAGTTTGTGCCAGAATTCTAGCATAAAACTACTTGAAATGGTGGAAAAATGTTGCAACTTTTGAGGTTTTTATGCCACTCTAGGCATGCTTCACCTACATTTTTGAAAAGTGGGCAGAGGTAAGGTTGCACAGGGCTTGGCTAAAGAATAGTGATGAGCGAGTATACGCCTTGCTCGAGTGGTTTCCAAGTATTTGTAAGTGTTCGGAGATTTAGTTTTCATCACGGCAGCTGAATGATTTACAGCTACTAGCCAGGGTGAGTACATGTGGGGGTTGCCTGGTTGCTAGGGAATCCCCACATGTAATCAAGATGTTTATCAGCTGTAAATCATTCAGCTCAGGCGATGAAAACTAAATCTCCGAACACTAACAAATACTCGGAGGTCACCCGAGCGTGCTAGGGAAAACCCGAGCAATGAGTATACTCACTCATCACTACTAAAGAACCATTAAATTCACTATAACTTATATGTAGCGTATGCTATGACAGACATGTATGCCAGCACAAGGCAGTTGAAAAAATGTGCCACATTTATTTTGTATCTTACACCGGTGGACTCTGCATTGAGGCTGGCACCCAAAACACCAGCCGTGATGAATCGTGGCCAATGTGTCTACAATTCCTCTTTTATTCCTCCCGGAAGTGTATAAATAATTTGACACCACTGTGTTACTATTCCCTTTGTCAATGGGGCCTGTTCTTAAATATCTAGCAATGTCCTATTGGTTCAGACATCAGATTCTGAAGGCGCACACCTTATTGAGGATGGTAAAAGCGCCTGTGCACATTAGTTAAAATGCCTGTACACATTACACACCTGATTGTTCCACTCCTGATTTTGCCTTACAAATACTGATGTAAAATACTGAACAAATACTGAACATGTGAATGTGGTCTAGATAGAAACAGCAAAGTGCAACAGCCGCCACCACAAATAGCTTTGCCGAAATATTTAGTTGATAAACTATCCCTAACTTAGGCTACGTTCACATTAGCGTCGCGTCGCTGTTGCGTCGGCGACGCAGCGGCGACGCACGGAAAAACGCACGCAAACGCGCGCAAAAACGTGCGCGTTTTGCGACGCGTGCGTCGTTTTTTGACGAAATCGGACGCACAGAAAATGCAACTTGTAGCGTTTTCTTGCGTCCGACGCTAGCGTCTAAAACGACGCACGTGTCGGAAAACGCGTGCAAAAAGACGCACGCGTCCCCTATGTTAAACATAGGGGCGCGTCGCCGCTGCGTCGCCGCTGCGTCGCCGACGCAACAGCGACGCACATTAGCGTAACGCTAATGTGAACGTAGCCTTACTCAGTAGTGGGGATTGAATGGCCACCATTCCTCCTCCACCTCCTCAGCAGTCAGGTGAATTTTTTCTCCTCTGTATAAGATCACCGCCTCTCCTCGAAGATAGAATAGACACTCTCTCCATTACATATGTTGATCACCTCTCCCCAAGAGCAGACTGAACAAATGAAGTAGGTCCTGTTCTTTGCTCTATTTTTTCTGCCATTTATAATTGATTTATATTTATACTTTTTTACATATATAGGCTTTCAGTCTTTTTTGTTTTATTCCTTTTTATTGACATGTTTTTGTTACTGCAGGAGATAACCTTCTGTAAGAACATTCTGACTTCAACTCATATAGTAATTTGTACAGTATTTTATTGGATTTGAGCAAATTGAATAGCAAAAAAAAATCGGGTCTTGGCGGATCATAACATTTTGTGCAAATAACGCAAATTCAGTTTTCCACGATTCCTTCATCTCTAAACAACACCCAATTATCAATTATTCATATATTTTGAAGAAGAATAAAAGAGGTACAGCGCAAAACACAGTTCTAAGAAAATGTGCTCTCTAATCACCATGGTAAATGTAAGTATTTGCTAAGGCTGGTCATTAGATGAGCGTTGGCCGAATGATGCTTCCACTGATCATTCGGCAACAGCAATTTCAGCTGACTCTCCCATACACAGTAGCTCTCACTCGGCCGAGTGAACCTGAGTAGAGATCAGTGAACCCTAATTTAAAAGTTCGGGGTTTGTATCAGATAGTTAGTGTCTGGCGCTAAACGAACAAGTATTTTCCCAGGAAGTCTATTGCAATGTTCCAGGGGAAGTCCATTGGAGAGAGAGAATTTTTTTCAAAATCCAAAGTTTGGGTCTCCATTGTTTTCAATGATGTTCTGTTTCTGGTTCAAGTTTGGGTACAGTTCTGGAACCTGAACCGAACTTTGGAATAAAGTTTGGGTAGAGTACCAGAACATGAACTTCCGCCGATCCGCTCATCCCAAATCCCGAGTTGTTTATGAGAGAGTTGCAGACTAACAGGTTGGCTGGGGACTTGTTTCTGGTTGCAATGAGCCGTCCAAAATTGTACAAGTCCAATAGACATCCCCAAAACACATTAGACCGTCAGCCGAACCCACTGGTATCGACGGGTTCAGCTGACGTTAGTCTTATGTGCATGAGGGGGACCTTAAACTCCGTCATGATTTTAAATATTCTTTCCATTACTACTTGAAATGGAAGAACAAGCTAATAACATGTGGAGTGTTTATGAAGACATTCGCATGCTCAGACCTGTAAGGTTTCATCAGTTCACACAATTATGATACATTTCACGATTAGGGCTATCAGTGTCCAGCATAAAAAGCTTTTTCTCATATGCATATCTCAGCATTAAGGCTTCAGCGCGGAGGTAATAATTGGAGAAAAAAAAATCTGCTATTGCTGCCGGCTGTAAAATAATTCATATTGGCTTGAACTATTCTAATCTCTTGCTAAACATTTCTAGTTACTTCTTGTAACATTGTGAAGGAGTGAAGAGGTTTAATCTCAGCCATAGCACATTGGTGTGACAGTAATGTCAGACTAACTTATCAGGAGGCTGACAGCTGTGCAGCCTAAAATGTTATTTCGGCCATGATGAGGTTTAGACAGGAGGCCGCTCAAATTACATTTACCTGTGGAGTGGCTCCGAAATCATAACGCAAACACAACTGTAGATTTGGAACATAATGTAAACATATTTGACAAGTGCAGATAGATATTCCTGCTCTCCATTGTGCGTCGTGAATGCAATGAAAAGATACAAAGAGCTTTTTTTAATTCATATTAACATATTTACTTCCAAAAATGGCTTTGAAAGATACAGATTTGCCGGCTACCGTGTTTCACACTCTACGCTACTATTGCTTTTGGCAATTTAAAGGGGTATTCCCATCTCCAGGATCCTATCCCAATATGTAGTAGGTGTAATAATATAAGCAAATACTTCCAATTACAAATGTAGTACAGTTCTTCTGATTCGATATGTCTCTTTCCACATGTGCAGGCATTGCAGAACCTTAGGTATCCATGGTTACGGCCACTAACAACTAGTTAACTGTCACTATATCAGTGGTCGCAAACATGGATACCTAAGGTCCTGCAATGCCTGCACATGAGGAAAGAGACCTAGTGAATTAGAAAAACTATACTACATTTCTAATTGGGGGTATTTGTTATTATTATTATTATTATTATTATTATTATTAAACCTACTACATATTAGGATAGGATCTTGGAGATGGAAATACCCCTTTAATGACATTATAACATCACCATAAGGACACGCTCACACGTTCAGTATTTGGTCAGTATTTTACATCAATATTTGTAAGCCAAAACCAGGAATGGAGCAATCAGAGGAAAAGTGTGTTAGAAACATGTCAGAACTTCTGTACTTTTCACCCACTCCTGGTTTGGGGTTACAAATACTAACGTAAAATACTGACCAAATACTGAATGTGTGAACATTGCCTTATTCTCATTTGTGAATGCCTACAATCCCAAAGGGAACACCCATTGCTGGGTGGAGTTTCTGTAAACCTCACGACTCTTCGGCCCATGACTATTTTGGAATTTGCCCAGACTGTTTCTGAAAAATCAA
The DNA here is from genome assembly GCF_032444005.1 of Ranitomeya imitator. Taxonomy (NCBI): domain Eukaryota; kingdom Metazoa; phylum Chordata; class Amphibia; order Anura; family Dendrobatidae; genus Ranitomeya; species Ranitomeya imitator. Next base: position 174,936,836 of record NC_091288.1, read on the forward strand.
GGACTGTTGGTCAGTATTGACTTCTTGCGTATTTGAGGCGTTCTCATCCGTTTTCAATGTGCAAAGAACCATGTTATTGCAGCAGTCAAGTTGGTGGCGGCTACATCTTTATGTTCCTTCACTTACCGGCATCCTGTGAAACCATCATATGTTGGCTAAATTCCACACCAATCTCCTCCCTCTGCCCTGAATTTTACAGGATGGATCAGTGTTAAAAAAAATCATGGTGGAAGACCCCATTTAATTTGGAGTATGTATTTCAAGAAGCTTGGAACAACATGATGTCAGTCTCTCACCAAGGCTTCCTGCAGTGACATACCCTACTTTATGGAAGGCACCCTTATCCCGAAAGTGGCACAAAACATAAGGCTACAGCATGTGGTAATAACGGGTATATGGAGATGAAGGAATTGCGTCTGCACCATACCAGGAAGATGTCAACAGTGTTACATAGCTGCAACCTTCCTGTATCAGCAGTGGATGAAGTGAGCTCCATTGGCTGCTATATAACAATCTCTGACAGCGGCATTAAAATAGCACGATCGCGAGTGTGCACATGAACTAGCTCCCATTGGCTCCTTACGACCCATTCTCAAGAAACCGAGGGGTGCAACAGGCTGAGCTTCATAGAAGAACTGTGATTTTACTATATGCTGCAATATTGAGGTATTACAATATATAGGAGAAAACAATTAAATAATCGCAAGTTCAAATCCCCTAAGGAATCTGAAAAAAAAGAAAAGCAAAAGTTTAAAAAAATATAAAAGAAATAAGGAAAAATAAAACTTTAAGTCACCTCTTTATTCCCAATTTAAAAAAAAAGAAAAAAAGAAACATAATTGCTATTGCTACGTCTATAAAAGTTTGATCTATCAAGATCAAATTATTTTAACAGAAAAAGAGTCCAAATGCAAAAAACTTTTTGTTGGCATTGCTGCCCTCCCCACATAAATTGCAATAAAAAGAGATGAAAAGATTGTATGTATGACAAAAAGGCAACAATGAAAAAAGGGACTAGCTAAAGCCTTGCCCTGGAAGAAGCTGGAGGTGAAACGCGCGTCGGGGTGTGGGGGCACCAGGAACACTCTCTCCACAGATAATGCATTTTGATATATGGCATTCGCTTTAGCCTTGTGTGTATGGACTCAACTATACTGGACCAATAGGCTTTTTGGCTTGGCTAATTATAGCCTACACAGACAGCTCTAGTCTCACCACAGTCAGGAGCACTACACATTGATATCCACTTAGATTCCATTGTTGTCATTATAACCCTTGCTGTTTTCACATCTTGTGCTGCTAGTATTTTTTTTTTTTTTTGCCCTCATAGTTCTGATATAATGTTTGGCGTCCCCGATTACAGCATTTCTGCTTCTTAAATCTTGTCTTTTAAATAATTGTTTAATAAAATTATTTGTTTCATCTCTATTCCTGTGGGATCTCTTCTTTGCCCTGTATACATGTACAGTATATGGGAATAGTTGTTACTTTTTTAACCTTTGCAATATAATGTGCAATAGCCATGGAATCATTCAAAATGGTAACTCATAAAAAATATGGCACAATTCACGGTGATACCATGCAGACTTCCACAGTTTATTACACAGCAATGTATGATTGGAGTCCGCCAGCACAACATGACTGTTCAAACCAAGCAAAGGCACCAAGTGCACCTTGGCAGGTCAGAATGCCTTCATACTTGTTTTTCAGGTATTTCCACTGTCTGCTGAATCTGGTAAAGCCAGAGCTGTCAATCATAGAAGAAGGGGCGGAGATAGATGGAAAAGTAAGTGGAAATAGATGGAAAAGTAGATGGGAAGGTGCCCTGAACTACTTGGACAAACCATGTGTGTTCTTGTGCTTGGTTTGGACAGTTATTTTGTGCTGATAGACTCTCTGATTACTCTATTGCATATTTCTTAGACCGTTGGGACACTGGTGGATGCAGCCAGAAAAAGGGCCTTTGTGCAGGAGCAGTATATAAACCCTTTGCAGACTAAGAAGTCATAATAATCCACAATTATACCTGCTTTAGAGGCAGTATTTGGCCCCCTTTCCTCTTGGGCCTCTGCACCATTGGTATGCCGATGCCAGCATTGGAGTATAAATTTTACAGAGCGGTGGCTAAGACTGCGCCAGCGCCATCCCTATGACTGGGCGCCTCTCTCAGTGCTGGTGTCGTACAGTATCAGAATGCTGTTAACCAGCAGATTAACACCATATCTGCAGATTAATAGTGTTAATTTACATGACAAATCCCCTTTAAAAACCATAGAATAGGTTATATTTCTATGACCATCCCAAGAACTGGAGTCCTAACGTGCATTGGGAATGAAGCGGTAGTGTAAATATGTGACCAGTGACCACCACTACATTGACATCTACAGGTATATTGGAGCTGTAGTAAAGAAGTGTAATCGCAGCTCACATGGTGGTCAGACACGAGTACAGCTGGAACGTCCGCCATGGCCGTGGGGTACTCGGTACCGGGTCCAGTATTTAAAGGGATATGTCAAGGCAGCGGCGATCCAGTCAGTGGCCCTGGGTGCCTAAGTAAAAGGGAAGGGCCTAAAGGGGTTGTTTGAATAAAGTTTGTTCATGACGCCACCTGTGGTATTCAGTCACGGATGACCAAAGCTGCTTAAAGGGGTTCTCTGGGGTGATGTTGTGGCAGCAGGGATGGTATGGCTTCCCACAGGTGAAGCTGGGTCCCCAGGGTTCCCGGTGTAGAGGGGACAGGTGGTAGGTTGTGTAGGAAGAAACGGAGGACACAGGATTGCAGTCTCTTTACCTCTTTACTGAAGGGTTCAGGCATCCACAGTCCAGGGTACTGGAGCACTGGTGCTGGTGTGGTCCCGCTGGCTTAGAAGCGAATCTGGAATCCCCCTTACCAGGTGGAGTTGGAAGGCTTCCCTCTAGCACTATGGTGTAGTCCCTTGCTGCCTTAGGCCTCACACAAGGTCCTCACGTTTTCTTTCTGTCCCCCTTTAGGTAAGACAATACACGTATGACAGGTAACTCGAGCCTTTTTACAGGATCTTTATCATGACCCAGGCTCTATGCACTACTGTGTCCTCAGGATTCAATGGTGGACAGGTGACTTGCTGTGAGACGCAGAGTACTTCACAGCCCCGGTATTCCAGCTACCGGTATCAATGCTCAGTAGGGAGGTAGCTCAGTCACAGCTAACCCCCGGCTCTTCCCTCTCCTGCACTTTACTTCTCCTTCATGCTCTCTACAATCTGTTCTGCTTTTCCTTCTCTTTCCAGGAGCTGCAGCACCTCTCGTGGCTGCACGGCCCCTCTCTCAGACTTTCTCTCTCAGACTGCTCCAGTCTGCTGTCTGGCACTCACTGACTCCTCTCTCCAACTAACTAACATTCCCTCTAGACCAGAATATAAATATATGGGGAGCCACCCACAAGCTGAATCAGAGCTCCCCCTTCTGGCCTGGAGTATGAACATGTTGCATGTTTGCGATTACCTGATAAAGAGATCCTTCATCGCTTCCAAGAGTAACATCACTCTTCCCGTGAGGCAAGCAATGCCACTGAAACAACCAGGAACCTGGGGTGTTACACAACCAGTTCATTTAAAAGGGTGCTCCCATTTTAATCATCATAATTACCAAGTAGCTGTAGGTCCCACCTTTAGGATCTTTATCAATTAGCAGAATGAGGTCTATAGACCTAGCTTACCGATTCTCAGGCGGTACAGCTCAATAGTGAGGTAGCTGCACCTTTGCGTGGCCCTTTCTATTGAAGTCTATGGCAGGGAAAAAATGGAGCAGATATTCTACCTAAATGTTTAAGATGGGAAACCCCTTTAATGACTCAATATTGGATTCTCTCTAATAGGAATTACTAGTGATGAGAGAATATACTCGTTACTCGAAATTTCTCAAGCATGCTCGGGTGTCCTCCGAGTATTTTTTAGTGCTCGGAGATTTACTTTTTCTTGCCGCAGCTGAATGATTTACATCTGTTAGCCAGCATAAGTACCTGTGGGGGTTGCCTGGTTGCTAGGGAATCCCCACATGTACTTATGCTGGCTAACAGATGTAAATCATTCAGCTGCGGCAAGAAAAAGTAAATCTCCGAGCACTAAAAAAAAATACTCGGAGGACACCCGAGCGTGCTCGAGAAATCTCGAGTAACGAGTATATTCGCTCATCACTAGGAATTACCTATGACAAGAGCTATATACAAGTCAAGTTCTTTATTCTTTACATGCTGACTTACTGTAACTTTAAAGACAACTTGTACTACAGTGAAAAATATTATCAATAATGTAAAATGCGATTGTTCAGATAGATAACTGTATTAAGATGAAATGCCTCAGGAAGTAAAAGCTCATCTATGTCATTTTATAGTGCAGTTTTTACTAGGATTTTAAATTTCAGTTTTCTAGACCTTAGAAATACATGTGCTTTGTTCCAAGTAATACAATTACTGTACTTACTGTACTTACTGCAGTTCACTCTTAATTCCCATAATTAGTTTATTGGAGGCTGAAAACATCTTGTTTTAAAGGGGAAATATGGTGAAAATAATTTTCTTATATTTTGTACTATTTTGTAAAATAACCTTTTACAATTTTTGTTTATTTTTTTACCATGTTCACTAAATGCTACAACTGACCTGCCATTATTATCCTCCAGGTCATTACAAGTTCACAGACACCAAACATGTCTGGGTTCTTTTTTATTTAAGTAGTGAAAAAAAAATCCAAAATTTGTTTTTAAAAAAAGGCGCCATTTTCCGATACCTGTAGCGTCTCCATTTTCCGTGATTTGGAGTTGGGTGAGGGCTTATTTTTTGTGCACCGAGCTGACGTTTTTAATGATACCATTTTGGTGCAGATACGTTCTTTTGATCGCTCGTTCTTCCACTTTATTGCAATGCAGCGGCGACCAAAAAAGCGTAATTCTGGCGTCTTGAATTTTTATCTCGTTTATGCCGTTTTGCGATCGGGTTCATTTCTTTTTTATATTTATAGATCGTGCAATTCTGAAGTCAGCGATACTAAATATGTGTATAATTGATTTTTTTATTGTTTTATTTTGAATGAGGCAAAAGGAGGGATGATTTGAACTTTTATTTTTTTATATCTTTTCATATTTTTCAAACTTTTTTTTCACTTTTTGTATGCTTCATTAGTCTCCATGGGAGATGGTTTGATCACCTCTGCAACACACAGGGGATGATCAGATTGTCTGTGTGTAGCAGAAATGCTGATTTGTTATGAGCTCCGACGGCACTCATAGCAATCTGGCAATATCTCGGCAATCGCCAATAGTTGCTATTGTGCAGGCGTGGACGGCACCATCTTGGAGGAGAAAATCTTTTTTTCTTCACCAGCAAGATGGCGCCACCAGCGCCTGTGCAATAGAAAATATTGAATCTCTACACACGATAGCTGCTACTGTGCCGGCGCGGCAAGCACCATTTTCAAATTGCCTTTTTTTGTGTCCTCGCTCAATTAAATCAGCAAAGGGATTAAGTGCAAAGTACACATGAGATTATGCCACAGGCGGCACCTGCCTGCAGAAGCATTTTTTTCCTCCACTATGTACATATATTCATTATGCAAACTAGGGGGCAGGTCAGTGAGGGATCAGTGACCTGTCAGCAGTCTGCATTATGAATATATAATCAGAGCAACACATACACCGACCCCACCTTAGAGCACATGTACATCATTAACACAAAACTGAAAATAAAGATTACAAAACAACCACAAGATGAATTTCATCAACCCAGATATCATTTTATTCAGTATAACGGTGCCAAACTGACACTGTTTGTAGGTTACTATTAGTGACGAGCGAGTGTACTCGTTGCTCGGATTTTCCCCATCACGCTCAGGTGGTCTCCGAGTATTTATCACTGCTCGGAGATTAAGTTTTCATCGCCTCAGCAGCATGATTTACAGCTATTAGACAGTTTGATTACATGTGGGGATTACCTAGCAAAGAGGCAACCCCCACATGTACTCAGCCTGTATAGTAGCTGTAAATCATTCAGCTGCCTTGATGAAAACTAAATCTCCGAACACTAACAAGTACTCAGAGGACACCCGAGCGTGCTCGGCAAAACCCGAGCAACGAGCACACTCTCTCATCACTAGTTACTATGAATAACTGTAAAACCAAGCAGAACTGTAAAACCAGAACTGTAAAACCAAGGTCAATGCAAAGCACAGATATATAGTGTTTTAAAATACAATTTCCCCATAAAATCATCACATTATGATTCACTTTCAGGAAACTAAAAGTTCCTCAAAAGGCAACAATATAAAAATGTAATATTTGCTGTACTAGGAATCTATGTATCAAAGAGGACCTGCCAGTTGCTCAATAAAATTGAATTAAAGGAAATCTGTCCTCCTAAGCCGCCTATATAGAAATGCAGGTTCTAGAAGACTGAATAAAATTATACCCTGACATTTGCAAACCGATGCCTTATTCCAGAGAAATCCATTATTCTCTTAATATTTAAATGAACTGTTAGGATCTATGGGCTGGACACTGATCTCCCTGAGAATTTGCTTCCAGAGCTTAAGATGTCGCATTATGAGCATGAGCTATGTAGATCAGTAGAGCAGGCTGTCAGTCATTACTTGTCTCACATTGGTAATGCTTCTTTTCACTTATAATAAGCTCTGGAGGCAGATTCTCAGGGAGATCTATGTCCAGCCCAAAGATCTAAACAGCTCTTTAAGAAATTACAAAAAACATGAATTTCTCAGGAACAAAACATCAGATTGTAAATATCAAGGTATCATTTTATTCAACTTATTATCACCTGCATACCCATATAGACGACCAAGTTGGTAGATCCTACTGACAGATTACTTTTAAACATCTTGTTATAATCTAAGAGCTCCCCTGATTTTGCTGCTGTTATCTGTTTTGCGCTGTGTCCCTGCATTACAGAAACATTTACATTTGTTGCTTTTGGAGCTCAGCATGTGAGATCTCATCTTGCAGTTCAACTGGGCATTTTATCAGTCTTCTTTTGGGGTATGCACTTCAACCACTCCTTCCACTCCAATCACAGCTCAGCAGCAACTGAGATTGCTAAACTGCTAGATCAGTTGATAAACTGTGATTGGCAGCGGTTAGGAGTGAGGGGTGAAAGCGCACGACCCCACAGAAGACTCTGAAGAAACGCTGAGTTGTACTGCAACCAGAAATTTCACATACTGTGCTACAAAATCAACAAATGTGAATATCTCTCAAATGCAGCGACAAAACAAAAAAGAATAGAAAAGTCTGGGGAGCTCAGTGATTTTTACAAAGTATTTTTTGAGCCAGTGACAGGTTCTCTGTTAGTTGCTATAATTAGTCATCTGAACTATGCTTGCTGCATTAAAGATTGAACTACGGACTCAGTATATTACCAGATCCACCATATATGTCATGGGGGAAGGACCAGATTCTATTGGCACTGGTATTAAATTTAATATATTTTGATGAAATTTACATACAGAAGTTAATAGACTAAAATAAAAGAGAGCGAGAATATTATATGAATACTAGATTTTATTTCACGTTGACAACAAAAAATATTAATTTTGTAGTTAACAGAATTTTTAACTATAGATGCAGAGCAATTAAACTTTAATGATTTCCCCAAGTCAGCAAGTAATGGCTTATTAGTAGGATATGCATTTACTTGTTGATTTGTGGTGTTTCAAACTACAGGGATTCCCACTGATCATGAGAATGGACATGAAAAGGGGCCCTTAAAGAGAGATGCTGTGTAGGGGAAAATAAATTCTACTAATCAGCAGGGCCTGACAATAATGGCTTATTGGTGTATCATGTTACGAAGAGGAGACTTTAGAGGAGCATCACATGCATTTTATTGTTTTGTAAGTTTAATAAAACCTTAATAGGATCCATAATCAGCAGCTGCTTGTCAATAATTTCCAGGTAGCAGCAAGAGATTTTCTATATTGAGAAAAAATGAACTCAAAGTAAATAAAAGTAGACAAAAGGATGGCTGACCGCAATGTAAAGTTATAGATTTACTCATCATATAACAAGAGAAAATGTCATAAAAAATTATTTATGTTTTTTTTCCATTAAACCCTTAAAAAGGTAACATAAATGTAACACATACGCCAGAAAAGCTTACTGAAACTTTTATTTACAAATATATAAAATAAATAAGGGGGGTAATATATGTTAGGTCTCGAGTTCCCGCTTCTGCACAGGGGGAATCTCGAGCCATCTCCGCTGCTGTCTCCCATTCTTATCCAGCCGCAGTGGAGTCTGCTCAGCAGGGATGTCGGTCCCAGCGTCTTGCTCGGTCTCACTCTGTACAGAGAGTTACTGCTGCTTCTTCAGCTTCTGCCATTAAAGCCAGTGCTGGTCAGCAGCGAGCAGACTTCTCTGGGACTAAGTCCTTGTCTGCACACACTGAGCATGCCCAGGGCAAGATCTCCCGTTGGAGATCGAGGGTCATGTGCTCAGGCTCTGCAGCACATTCCATTGGTCCTCTTGGCAGGTCTTGGAAGGGCAAAGTTTCTGTGGCCATTTCCTGTGCTGCAACTATATAAACTGCTCATGACCGCACGGCCATGCGCTAGTGTACAATTGTTAATGTGTGTTTGTTGTGAGTGCAAGTCGTCCTTGGATACCCCTTCCCTATTGAATGTCTGTTCGCGGAAGGTGTATGGTTGCTTTCTAGCGCCCGACTTATCCTACAGCACAAATCACACATTACAGCGTCCAGTTGCTGTGACCGCCAGTACGGCGCCGTGCACTTCCTCTGTGCTTTCCTTACCCAAGCCTGGGTGGTTAGTGGCGTTCGTCAGTGCGGCACCGCATGCACTCTTGTGCCCTAATATTGTTATTTGGCTTCCTTACACACCCAGTTGCGGTGTTGTGCCAGCAAGGGTCTAATCGGACTTCAATCCTAGTTGGGGTTGAGTTCGCTGACTACTTGCTCACGCTCTATGTGTTGTACCGCGATCCTGTGACGCAACAGGATCGCTTCCTTCACGCTGGGTGAAGTCTAACCTACGTGTGTATACTTATGAGTACCGCCATATAGTCCATCATTACTTGGCAGCAGGTTCCATCTCTGCACGGTGGACCCCGGGCTGCGAACGCACCATACTCTATCTGTCTCATTATTTGGTGCGTTCCGCTAGCCCTAACATTACACTAGCGCCAGGGTCTGGCTAGTAATGACGGACAAACAGCAATCCTTGCGGTATATCTAGCAGCTGGAGGGTAGGTTGGCGGCTCTTGAGAGCGCAACCTCAGCTGTGGATGTTACCGCAGTTGCTGTACAGGCTGCTAGCGTGGCTGCAGCAACCCTGTCCATTGCCACCCCTGCTCCGACATTTTCTCGCCTCCCGCTGCCAGAAAAATTTTCTGGTGATAGCAAATTTTGCAGGGGATTTGTGAGTCAGTGGTCTATTCACCTCGAGCTCCTGGCTGCACGTTTTCCCACAGAGCGGGCTAAGGTGGGATTTATAGTGTCTCTCTTGTCGGACAGGGCGTTGGAATGGGCTACGCCACTGTGGGAGCATGGCGATCATGTGGTGCAGAGTGCTCCGCTGTTTCTGAGCACTCTGAAACAGGTCTTTTTAGGACCTCAAGTCACCCATGATACTGCGCTCCAACTGCTGGCATTAACTCAGGGTGAGTCCTTGGTTAGTCATTTTGCCGTCCAATTCCGCACTTTAGCTTCTGAGCTGGATTGGTCGGATAAAGCTCTTATCCCCATATTTTGGAGGGGCCTGGCTGACCACGTTAAGGACGCTCTGGCCACTAGGGAGATTCCTGCCACACTGGAGGAGTTAATAACTGTCTCCAATCGAATTGACCTCCGTTTTAACAAGCGGAGGTTAGAGCGAGCCCAGTGTAGGCAGAGGTTTCGGCTGGCTCCTACCTTCGCCAAACCTCTGGAATCTCCGGTCCTGGTTCCTGAGTCACATGAGGCCAGGGAAGTGTCACAAGCGGGATCTAAGTCCCGGACCGCTTGTGCACTCAAGGTCTGTCATGTTTGCCAGCAGTCAGGACATCTAGCCACCAGATGTTCTCAGCGGTCGAGGAAACGTCAGCGTCTAGTGGTAGTAGGTGGAGGTACACTAGACACGGCGACGTTTGCCTCTAAATTGTCCTTTAAGGGGATAATTACTATAGGCTCATTCTCCCACTCGGTAGAGCTCTGCGTGGATTCTGGGGCGGAGGGCAATTTTATGTCTTCTACCTTCGCCCAACATCACGCAATACCCCTGGTTATGCTAGCTTAACCAGTAACGGTACGAGTGGTGAATGGGTCGACACTGCCCTCACAGATAACACACCAGACCATCCCTTTTACTCTGTCCATGTCGCCATCTCTGTCCATGTCGCCATCTCTGGCTCTGTAATGCCCCAGCCGTTTTCCAAGACTTTGTGAACGATATCTTCTGGGATATGCTTTCCACCTCGGTCGTAGTCTATCTGGATGATATTCTCATCTACTCTCCAGATATTGACTCCCACCGGAGAGATGTTTGCAAAGTCTTTGACCTCCTACGGGCAAACTCCCTCTATGCCAAGTTGGAGAAGTGTATGTTTGAGCAGGAGTCCTTACCTTTCCTAGGCTACATCATCTCTGCCCAGGGATTGGCTATGGATCGTGCCAAACTACAGGCTGTGATGGACTGGCAGGAACCCCATTCTCTTAAAGCGGTGCAGCGCTTTATGGGGTTCATTAATTATTATCGCCAGTTCATTCCGCACTTCTCAACTGTGGTAGCTCCCTTGGTTGCCCTCACCAAGAAGGGGGCGAATCCCAAATTGTGGTCTGAGGAGGTCTCCAAGGCCTTTAACTCTATAAAGTCACACTTCGCTAGCGCTCCCATCCTACATCGCCCCGATGTTGATAAGCCATTTATCATGGAGGTGGATGCCTCTTCTGTTGGTGCTGGAGCAGTCCTCTTCCAAAAGGATGCTCAAGGTCGGAAGCATCCTTGCTTCTTTTTCTCCAAGACCTTCTCACCAGCAGAGAGGAATTATTCCATCGGGGACAGGGAGTTGCTATCCATGAAGTTGGCTTACTCGGAGTGGAGACATCTCTTGGAGGGAGCACGTTTTCCCTTCCAAGTCTTCACAGACCATAAAAATTTGGTGTACCTGCAGACAGCCCAGCGGTTGAATTCTCGCCAGGCCAGATGGTCCTTGTTCTTCTCCCGGTTTCATTTCACCCTCCATTTTCTTTCTGGGGAGAACATTCGGGCCGACGCTCTCTCTCGCTCCGTTGTGTCATCTGCGGAGGAGGAGGAGGAGCCTCGGCTTATTGTCCCCACCGATAGCTTGAGAACTGTGCCCCGGTTTCGCTAGAGTCTGTGCCTCCGGGCAAGACTTTTGTACCATCCAGTTTGCGACCGGAGGTTCTCTCTTGGGCACACTCGTCCAGGGTGGGTGGACATTTTGGTACCAAAAGGACATCTGAGTTACTGGCAAGGACATACTGGTGGCCGCATATGGCTCGTGATGTCGCAGAGTATGTTCGGGCGTGTGTCTCTTGCGCCAAGAACAAGACTCCTCGGCAACGGCCAGCTGGTTTGCTTTATCCTCTGCCGGTGGTGGACAGGCCCTGGGAGATGGTCGGGATGGACTTTGTGGTGGGCTTACCCAAGTCTCGTAACTGCACCATTATCTGGGTGATCACCGACCATTTTTCCAAAATGGTGCACTTGGTGCCTCTTCCACGGCTACCTTCTGCACGGGCGTTGGCTGTCTTGTTCGTCAAGCATATCTTTCGCCTACACGGTATGCCAGACAAAATTGTTAGTGACCGGGGTCCCCAGTTTGCGTCTCGATTCTGGAGAGAGCTTTGTCGTCTACTCAGTATTGAGTTGAATCTCTCTTCGGCATATCATCCCGAGACGAATGGGTTGGTAGAGAGGGCCAACCAGACCTTGGTCACATATTTACGACATTTTGTTTCTGCCAGGCAGGATGACTGGGCATCCTTGCTACCGTGGGCAGAGTTTGCACTTAATAATGCCATAGCCGACTCCACCGGTCAGACTCCATTCCTCCTAAATTACGGCCAGCATCCGCGTGTTCCTGTGCCCATGCCTGTGTCTTCTGCCGACTCCAGGGTGGCAGACTGGGCTGTGGAGGCACGGGACATTTGGGACCGCACGCAGGATGCCATTCGGGCCTCCAAGGAGAGAATGAGATCTTCCGCCGATGTTCATCGGCGCCCCGCTCTGACCTTTGCTCCTGGCGACTTGGTGTGGCTCTCCGCCCGTAAAATCAGGCTGCGAGTTGAGTCCACTAAGTTTGCTCCTCGCTACTTGGGTCCCTTCAAGGTTCTCGAACAGGTTAATCCTGTGGTCTACCGTTTGGCTCTTCCTCCACGCTTGGGTATCACCGACACCTTTCATGTGTCCCTCTTGAAACCCGTATACATGTCCCGGTTTTCCGAGTCATCTGCCGGGACATCGGGTTCATCTACGTACGATTACGAGGTGAACGCTATTTTGGGGTGCAAGGTGGTACGCGGCAAAAAGTTCTATCTGGTGGATTGGAAGGGTTATGGCCCAGAGGACAGGTCATGGGAGCCTGCTGAAAACATTCGGGCCCCACAGCTCATTGCTGCCTTCGAGCGTAGCGAGGCCCTAGGAGGGGGGGTAATGTTAGGTCTCGAGTTCCCGCTTCTGCACAGGGGGAATCTCGAGCCATCTCCGCTGCGGTCTCCCATTCTTATCCAGCCGCAGTGGAGTCTGCTCAGCAGGGACGTCGGTCCCAGCGTCTTGCTCGGTCTCACTCTGTACAGAGAGTTACTGCTGCTTCTTCAGCTTCTGCCATTAAAGCCAGTGCTGGTCAGCAGCGAGCAGACTTCTCTGGGACTAAGTCCTTGTCTGCACACACTGAGCATGCCCAGGGCAAGATCTCCCGTTGGAGATCGAGGGTCATGTGCTCAGGCCCTGCAGCACATTCCATTGGTCCTCTTGGCAGGTCTTGGAAGGGCAAAGTTTCTGTGGCCACTTCCTGTGCTGCAACTATATAAACTGCGCATGACCGCACAGCCATGCGCTAGTGTACAATTGTTAATGTGTGTTTGTTGTGAGTGCAAGTCGTCCTTGGATACCCCTTCCCTATTGAATGTCTGTTCGCGGAAGGTGTATGGTTGCTTTCTAGCGCCCGACTTATCCTACAGCACAAATCACACATTACAGCGTCCAGTTGCTGTGACCGCCAGTACGGCGCCGTGCACTTCCTCTGTGCTTTCCTTACCCAAGCCTGGGTGGTTAGTGGCGTTCGTCAGTGCAGCACCGCATGCATTCAATCCTAGTTGGGGTTGAGTTCGCTGACTACTTGCTTGCGCTCTATGTGCGGTACCGCGATCCTGTGACGCAACAGGATCGCTTCCTTCACGCTGGGTGAAGTCTAACCCACGTGTGTATACTTATGAGTACCGCAATATAGTCCGTCATTACTTGGCAGCAGGTTCCATCTCTGCACGGTGGACGCCGGGCTGCGAACGCACCATACTCTATCTGTCTCATTATTTGGTGCATTCCGCTAGCCCTAACAATATATCTATATATTCTAGAGAGTAGGCAAAAAAGGAGCTTGATCCAGCCTCCAGCAATTTTGTAAATTTTATTTGAGAATGTGCAAAAATATAGAAAGTGCTAATAAAAAGACAGCATAGCAGCAACGCGTTTCAAACGCACATGGTATTTTTGTTAGAACTCTTGGTGAGCGCCATGTGCGTTTGAAATGCGTTGCTGCTATTGTGTCTTTTATAAACTCTTTATATTTTTACACGTTCTCCAATAAATTTAGCAAAATCTCTCGAAGCTGGATCAATCGCCTTTTCTGCCTACTTGGATCACATTTAGTCTCATGGATTCTGCGCCTCCAACCGCCTAGCGTGTGGGTGAGCTGGATGCTTTTTCTGTTCTAGAGGGACCTCAGGGCACAATAAAAGTAAGCTATAGGAAAAAAACTAATACTCACCTAATCGCTCACCTGAATGCTTACATTTGAAGGGTTGTCTCATGCCTAGGAGTGGCCATAAGTCCCGGCCTAGAGTGCAGTTTGTAATGTTGTGGCGCAGGACACCGAGACCTTATATGGTGAGTCTCACCCTAGACCGCATGGGCGCTCTAGGGTGGGACTTCTGGCCGTGACTAGACCCAGAACATATACAGTATGTGCATGCAGGTTGCAAGGTCATGTTAAGGCAGTGTGGACATGCAGTGCGTGGCGGATAGAAGATGAACAGAACGAAGAGTGGAAGTGGCCAGAGAGGTGAGCTGTGAACCTTTTGCCAGTCTTTTATGGGCCAACAAAATGTTGGGCAGTCAGTCGCAATCTTGCTGAGTCTGTATGAAACAATTTAAAAAAATCCACATTCTGGATCATAGATTGTTCAAATTCCAACAATACATAATATTATGTAAATATACACTTCTAGAAACCCTTCAGCCAGCTATATATCTAGAATCAGTTCTGCACACACTAGTTAGCAAGCCTTGATACTTATCGGACATAAATACATTGTACAACTCATATCAGCCACATAGGTTTGCAGCCTTCGGCTAGAAGCGATAAATATTATCCTGCTTGCCCTTTGCGATCTGTCCAAGACAATTTAGTTCAGTAGCTTTAATTTTGAAAATGATACAGAGATGCAGAGAATGTCACTTTGTGTATCATGGTAGATTGCCGTTTCTAATTGTAATTTGTTTGACAAGAGTAAGAGATAGGAAAGACTTCTGTGAATATAGATAACGTTCTTTTGTGTTTCTAATTGATAACATTTTATTAAAAAGGAAATTAGAAGGTATAAAAACTATCAGCAGAAGTTTTCGGAATAGAAAAATGTTGAAGTATAAATGACCAAACTTACTGGTTCTTCATTATACATTATCTTTAACAATACAACATGTAGATGTAAGGAAAAACCTATTGCTAAAGTTCACCAAGATTGTTAACGTATTAATTATGAATGTTCTCATCATTCCTCTGTCTTTTGTATTCCATTTCCAAGAACCCTTCCACATCTTTGCACAGGGTGTGAGGCATAATCTGTAATCACTAACCAAATATGACCATCTATAACAGTTAATTAAAGGGGTGCCGACACTAGGAGCGGAGAGCGCGTGACTCAAAGTATGTGATTAACATACATGCAGTCACATGCTGACTAGAGGCTGGACAAGTCTAGTCGGAATGTGGCCAGGAGCATGCAAATCGCATACTTGCAATCAGATGACCGCCTGCTCCCGACACCGGCACTGGAGAATCCTCACAGCATGCAGTGTGCACAATGCGAGGATTCACAAGTCTTCAGTCACATAAAATGACTACAGAATAAGGCTGGACTAACACTTTAAAGGTGATTCCAGACAATAAAGAATACTTAAGATGCTTAAAAAAAATGATACCCTCACTAATACTCTACAACTATCTGATCCGTGCTGGTCTGTACTTCCTAGTTCTTATCTTCAACACACCAGAAATATTTGAAAATATTCGCTCAATTAATTACTGGCTAATGCTGATAGCTGAGCTTTGTCTGGTGTGTACAGATGAGCAGATCAATTTGATCAAATCAAACTCATGATGAATATTTAGGAATTCAATGAATCTGATTAATTTGAACAATTTATGATTTGATTTGTGCAAATTGCCTAAAATGAACACCATCAGAAGATTGCATTAGCCAGAGAAGGATCACATGACATCAAGTACGGCAAGTGGGCTTCCTTATTTTGCCTGGCAGTTAGCACATCACATGGTATAGCACCACCAGTTAGGAAACATTATTATGGCCTGTATGAAAGCAGAAGCAAGGAATGCAGCAGTCATTTTGTAGTGAATATGGATAGCGAGAGAACGTCACAGTTCATGGCTTAGCCATAGAGATAGGAAGAGAAAGCCATAAAGCACTGGAAAAACAAACAGATTATGTGATAGCACAAATACTTAGAATCTATTTACTTATAGCCAGATATGTTGAGGTCACTTAGACATTACTAAGGGAGTGTTTGTGTTAAAGTTATTGAAAGGGGTTGGATACAGTCCTAGGCAACATCAGAGTGTCATACATGTTTTTCAAGTGCAAATGGATGCTTTGCCGTATTTTTGATTCAAGGGAAATCAAGTAGCCAGCTTTTTCTTGTATTTGAGCATGATAGAAAGCAATATCGTACTGGAAAAATACTGCAATAAAAGTTTGAGATGGCGTAATCTGTGCAGGGGAAATAAAAAGGTAGCACAATCTAAATGTGTACAAGAGACTTGATCATGGACTTTCCCGATGCACTACCGTCAGCAATCTTTTAGTAAAGAGATTTTCCAGCTGATAAAAATATTTATAAAAGGGCTCAAGACAATTAAAAATATCATTATATGTGATACCCGATCTCACTGATTCATAGTCCATAATCCAAAAACATCAAATTTGCATCACACGGCCTTTCCTAATGATGATAGTGAATAAGCCATAACCCAGCTGGCTAATTAACCCCTTTACCCCCAAGGGTGGTTTGCACGTTAATGACCAGGCCAATTTTTACAATTCTGACCACTGTCCCTTTATGAGGTTATAACTCCGAAACGCTTCAACGGATCCTGGTGATTCTGACATTGTTTTCTCGTGACATATTGTACTTCATGATAGTGGTAAAATTTATTTGATAGTACCTGCGTTTATTTGTGAAAAAAACGGAAATTTGGCGAAAATTTTGAAAATTTCGCAATTTTCAAACTTTGAATTTTTATGCAATTAAATCACAGAGATATGTCACACAAAATACTTAATAAGTAACATTTCCCACATGTCTCCTTTACATCAGCATAATTTTGGAACCAATTTTTTTTTTTGTTAGGGAGTTATAAGGGTTAAAAGTTGACCAGCAATTTCTCATTTTTACAACACCATTTTTTTTTAGGGACCACGTCTCATTTGAAGTCATTTTGAGGGGTCTATATGATAGAAAATGCCCAAGTGTGACACCATTCTAAAAACTGCACCCCTCAAGGTGCTCAAAACCACATTCAAGAAGTTTATTAACCCTTCAGGTGTTTAATAGGAATTTTTGGAATGTTTAAATAAAAATGAACATTTAACTTTTTTACACAAAAAATTTACTTCAGCTCCAATTTGTTTTATTTTACCAAGGGTAACAGGAGAAATTGGACCCAAAAAGTTGTTGTCCAATTTGTCCTGAGTACGCTGATACCCCATATGTGGCAGTAAACCACTGTTTGGGCGCATGGGAGAGCTCGGAAGGGAAGGAGCGCTATTTGACTTTTCAATGCAAACTTGACAGGAATTGAGATGGGACGCCATGTTGCGTTTGGAGAGCCACTGATGTGCCTAAACATTGAAACCCCCCACAAGTGACACCATTTTGGAAAGTAGACCCCCTAAGGAACTTATCTGGATGTGTGGTGAGCACTTTGACCCACCAAGTGCTTCACAGAAGTTTATAATGCAGAACCGTAAAAATAAAAAATCATATTTTTTCACAAAAATTATATTTTTGCCCCCAATTTTTTATTTTTCCAAGGGTAAGAGAAGAAATTGGACCTCAAAAGTTGTTGTCCAATTTGTCCTGAGTACGCTGATACCCCATATGTGGCAGTAAACCACTGTTTGGGCGCATGGGAGAGCTCGGAAGGGAAGGAGCGCAGTTTGACTTTTCAATGCAAAATTGACAGAAATTGAGATGGGACGCCATGTTGCGTTTGGAGAGCCACTGATGTGCCTAAACATTGAAACCCCCCACAAGTGACACCATTTTGGAAAGTAGACCCCCTAAGGAACTTATCTAGAGGTGTGGTGAGCACTTTGACCCACCAAGTGCTTCACAGAAGTTTATAATGCAGAACCGTAAAAATAAAAAATCATATTTTTTCACAAAAATTATATTTTTGCCCCCAATTTTTTATTTTTCCAAGGGTAAGAGAAGAAATTGGACCTCAAAAGTTGTTGTCCAATTTGTCCCGAGTACGCTGATACCCCATATGTGGCAGTAAACCACTGTTTGGGCGCATGGGAGAGCTCGGAAGGGAAGGAGCGCCGTTTGACTTTTCAATGCAAAATTGACAGGAATTGAGATGGGACGCCATGTTGCGTTTGGAGAGCCACTGATGTGCCTAAACATTGAAACCCCCCACAAGTGACACCATTTTGGAAAGTAGACCCCCTAAGGAACTTATCTGGATGTGTGGTGAGCACTTTGACCCACCAAGGGCTTCACAGAAGTTTATAATGCAGAGCCATAAAAATAAAACAAAATTTTTTTCCCACAAAAATTATTTTTTAGCCCCCAGTTTTGTATTTTCCCTAGGGTAAGAGGAGAAATTGGACCACAAAAGTTGTTGTCCAATTTGTCCTGAGTACGCTGATACCCCATATGTGGGGGGGAACCACCGTTTGGGCGCATGGGAGGGTTCGGAAGGGAAGGAGCGCCATTTGGAATGCAGACTTAGATGGAATGGTCTGCAGGCGTCACATTGCGTTTGCAGAGCCCCTAATGTACCTAAACAGTAGAAACCCCCCACAAGTGACACCATTTTGGAAAGTAGACCCCCTAAGGAACTCATCTTGATGTGTTGTGAGAGCTTTGAACCCCCAAGTATTTCACTACAGTTTATAACGCAGAGCCATGCAAATAAAAAATATTTTTTTTCCACAAAAATTATATTTTAGCCCCCAGTTTTGTATTTTTCCAAGGTTAGCAGGAGAAATTGGACCCTAAATGTTGTTGTCCAATTTGTCCTGAGTACGCTGATACCCGATATGTGGGGGGGAACCACCGTTTGGGCGCATGGGAGGGCTCGGAAGGGAAGGAGCATCATTTGGAATGCAGACTTAGATGGATTGGTCTGCAGGCGTCACATTGCGTTTGCAGAGCCCCTAATGTACCTAAACAGTAGAAACCCCCCACAAGTGACCCCATATTGGAAACTAGACCCCTCAATGAACTTATCTAGATGTGTTGTGAGAACTTTGAACCCCCAAGTGTTTCACTACAGTTTATAACGCAGAGCCGTGAAAATAAAAAATCTTTTTGTTTTCCCACAAAAATTATTTTTTAGCCCCCAGTTTTGTATTTTCCCAAGGGTAACAGGAGAAATTGGTCCACAAAAGTTGTTGTCCAATTTGTCCTGAGTACGCTGATACCCGATATGTGGGGGGGAACCACCGTTTGGGCGCATGGGAGGGCTCGGAAGGGAAGGAGCATCATTTGGAATGCAGACTTAGATGGATTGGTCTGCAGGCGTCACATTGCGTTTGCAGAGCCCCTAATGTACCTAAACAGTAGAAACCCCCCACAAGTGACCCCATATTGGAAACTAGACCCCTCAATGAACTTATCTAGATGTGTTGTGAGAACTTTGAACCCCCAAGTGTTTCACTACAGTTTATAACGCAGAGCCGTGAAAATAAAAAATCTTTTTGTTTTCCCACAAAAATTATTTTTTAGCCCCCAGTTTTGTATTTTCCCAAGGGTAACAGGAGAAATTGGTCCACAAAAGTTGTTGTCCAATTTGTCCTGAGTACGCTGATACCCCATATGTTGGGGTAAACCCCTGTTTGGGCACACAGGAGAGCTCGGAAGGGAAGGAGCACTGTTTTACTTTTTCAACGCAGAATTGGCTGGAATTGAGATCGGACGCCATGTCGTGTTTGGAGAGCCCCTGATGTGCCGAAACAGTGGAAACCCCCCAATTATAACTGAAACCCTAATCTAAACACACCCCTAACCCTAATTCCAACGGTAACCCTAACCACACCTCTAACCCTGACACACCCCTAACCCTAATCCCAACCCTATTCCCAACTGTAAATGTAATCTAAACCCTAACCCTAACTTTAGCCCCAACCCTAACTGTAGCCCCAACCCTAACCCTAACCCTAATCCTAGCCCTAACCCTAGCCCTAACCCTAACCCTAGCCCTAACCCTAGCCCTAACCCTAGCCCTAACCCTAGCCCTAACCCTAGCCCTAACCCTAGCCCTAATGGGAAAATGGAAATAAATACATTTTTTTTTATTTTTCCCTAACTAAGGGGGTGATGAAGGGGGGTTTGATTTACTTTTATAGCGAGTTTTTTAGCGGATTTTTATGATTGGCAGCCGTCACACACTGAAAGACCCTTTTTATTGCAAAAAATATTTTTTGCAATACCACATTTTGAGAGCTATAATTTTTCCATATTTTGGTCCACAGAGTCATGTGAGGTCTTGTTTTTTGCGGGACGAGTTGACGTTTTTATTGAAAACATTTTTGGGCACGTGACATTTTTTTATCGCTTTTTATTCCGATTTTTGTGAGGAAGAATGACCAAAAGCCAGCTATTCATGAATTTCTATTGGGGGAGGCGTTTATACCGTTCCGCGTTTGGTAAAATTGATAAATCAGTTTTATTCTTCGGGTCAGTACGATTACAGCGATACCTCATTTATATTATTTTTTTATGGTTTGGTGCTTTTATACGATAAAAACTATTTTACAGAAAAAATAATTATTTTTGCATCGCTTTATTCTCAGGACTATAACTTTTTTATTTTTTTGCTGATGATGCTGTATGGCGGCTCTTTTTTTGCGGGACAATATGACGCTTTCAGCGGTACCATGGTTATTTATATCTGTCCTTTTGATCGCGTGTTATTCCACTTTTTGTTCGGCGGTATGATAATAAAGCGTTGTTTTTTGCCTCGTTTTTTTTTTTTTTTTCTTACGGTGTTTACTGAAGGGGTTAACTAGTGGGCCAGTTTTATAGGTCGGGCCGTTACGGACGCGGCGATACTAAATATGTGTACTTTTATTGGTTTTTTTTTTTTATTTAGATGAAGAAATGTATTTATGGGAATAATATTTTTTTTTTTTTTCATTATTTTGGAATATTTTTTTTTATTTTTTTTACACATTTGGAAATTTTTTTTTTTACTTTTTTACTTTGTCCCAGGGGGGGACATCACAGATCAGTGATCTGACAGTTTGCACAGCACTCTGTCAGATCACTGATCTGATAGGAGTGCAGGCTGCTTCACAGTGCCTGCTCTGAGCAGGCTCTGTGAAGCCACCTCCCTCCCTGCAGGACCCGGATCCGCGGCCATCTTGGATCCGGGGCTCGAGCAGGGAGGGAGGTGAGGAGACCCTCGCAGCAACGCGATCACATCGCGTTGCTGCGGGGGGCTCAGGGAAGCCCGCAGGGAGCCCCCTCCCTGCGCGGTGCTTCCCTGTACCGCCGGCACATCGCGATCATCTTTGATCGCGGTGTGCCAGGGGTTAATGTGCCGGGGGCGGTCCGTGACCGCTCCTGGCACATAGTGCCGGATGTCAGCTGCGATAAGCAGCTGACACCCGGCCGCGATCGGCCGCGCTCCCCCCGTGAGCGCGGCCGATCGGCTATGACGTACTATCCCGTCCAGGGTCAGATAAGCCCAGGGCACCTCGACGGGATAGTACGTCTAAGGTCACAGAGGGGTTAAGGTCTGAAACCTAGGTCAAGGTTATCTGAGCACACAAATCTCAAAGGGTGCCAACATTTTTGCATTGGACCATTTTCCTTTTTATAATTTTGAAAATGTAAAAAGTCACAACATATTTTTGGGGGGCCTAAAATACAGAAGGAAATGTATCATCTTTAACTTTAGGCCTTTTAGAGATCATTTCATCTTCAACTTGGTTAACTGTTCACAATAACACTAATTTTGACCAGGGGTGCCCAAACTTTTACAGGCCACCGTATGGAGATGGCTTGATCACATGCATTGATGCCTTTCTAAATTGATTTCTAAGTACAGATCAGCTTCAGGGAGAGGGATTGGTCAAGGGGGCAGTTGGGTAGGGGTCAGGGCCAGACTGGCCAACGGGCACTTCTGGCAAATGCCAGAAGGGCCGGTGCCAGTAGTGGGCTGCTCGATCCCTGCACACTCTGCCATTGGGTCGACTCCCCCCGCCAGAGCCGACAAAGCCCCACGCCAGCACCACCACATTCAACTATACCGGCGTCTATGATGCCGGTACAGTTGAATGCAATAATAATAATAATAATAATTTTTATTTATATAGCGCCAACATATTCCGCAGCGCTTTACAAATTATAGAGGGGACTTGTACATACAATAGACATTACAGCATAACAGAAATACAGTTCAAAACAGATACCAAGAGGAGTGAGGGCCCTGCAATGATGGAGGAGAGAGCGTCTGCTGATGCTCCCTCTCCCATCATTTCCCGCTCTGCCTCTGACACTGCAGGTGCGGCATGACGTCATATCATCGCATACATGCTGTGTGCCGGGCAGACTGTAGCCGTTGAGACCGGAGCCAGGAGCAGCGCGGGGCACGAGGAGAGGTGAGGATTGTATGTTTTTTTAATATATCAATGAGTGATAGCTGGATTGTGGGGCTATTGGGGGCGCTATGTTACAATCTATGGGGGGCTGTATTACATTCTATGGGATGGCTGTATTGCATTCTATGGGGGGCTGTATTACATTCTATTGTGGATTGTATTACATTCTCTGGGGGCTGTATTACATTCTATGGGGGGCTGTATTACATTCTATGGTGGGCTGTATTACATTCTGTGGTGGGCTGTATTACATTCTATTGGGGGCTGTATTACATTCTATGAGGGAGGATTGCATCATACTCTTTTATGGGGCTACATTATATTCCATGGGAAAGTAGGCTGTATTATATTCTATATTAAATGTATTCTATGCATTAAATTCATTATATTCTATGAGGGGGCTCCATTATATTCTATGGGGAGCTGCATTATACTACATGAGGAGGGCTGCATTTTATTCTATGGAGGGGCTACATTATATTTTATGGGGGCTGCATTATGCTCTATGAGGGGACTACCATATATTATATATGCAGGGGCTGCATTATACTATATGAGGGGGCCGCATTATATTATCTGGTCGGTTATATTATACTCGCGGCTACAATATATTCTGTGGGGTGGCTGCATTATACTATATGTGGGCTGCATTATTATTATTATTATTATTATTATTATTATTATTATTTATTTATATAGCACCATTAATTCCATGGTGCTGTACATGAGAAAGGAGTTACCGTATATACTCGAGTATAAGCCGAGATTTTCAGCCCAAATTTTTGGGCTGAAAGTGCCCCCCTCGGCTTATACTCGAGTCACGGTAGCGGTGGGGTCGGCGGGTGAGGGGGTGAGGGCGCTGAGGTATACTTACCTAGTCCCAGCGATCCTCGCGCTGTCCCTGCCGTCCCACGGGCTTCGGCGCTGCAGTTTCTTCCTCTCTTCAGCGGTCACGTGGGACCGCTCATTACAGAAATGAATAAGCGGCTCCACCTCCCATAGGGGCGGAGCCGCTTATTCATTTCTCTAATCAGCGGTGCCGGTGACCGCTGATAGAGAAAGAAGCTGCGGCACCGAAGACAGGAGGGGACAGCGCGAGGATCGCCAGGACTAGGTGAGTATAGCATATTCACCTGTCCTCGTTCCAGCCGCCGGGCGCCGATCCATCTTCCCGGCCGGCGCCTCCATCTTCCCGGCGTCTCTGCTCTCTGACTGTTCAGGCAGAGGGCGCGATGACGCATATAGTGTGCGCGGCGCCCTCTGCCTGATCAGTCAGAGCAGAGACGCCGGGAAGATGGAGGCGCCGGAACGAGACGCCGGGAGCTGCAATCAAGGGAGGTGAGTATGTGGTTTTTTTTCTTTATTGCGGCAGCGGCGGCACAAATTTATGTGGAACATCTATGGGGCACAGTGAACGGTGCAGAGCACCGTATATGGCACAGCACAGCTATGGGGCACAGTGAACGGTGCAGAGCACCGTATATGGCACAGCACAGCTATGGGGCACAGTGAACGGTGCAGAGCACCGTATATGGCACAGCACAGCTATGGGGCACAGTGAACGGTGCAGAGCACCGTATATGGCACAGCACAGCTATGTATGGGGCACAGTGAACGGTGCAGAGCACCGTATATGGCACAGCACAGCTATGTATGGGGCACAGTGAACGGTGCAGAGCACCGTATATGGCACAGCACAGCTATGGGGCACAGTGAACGGTGCAGAGCACCGTATATGGCACAGCACAGCTATGGGGCACAGTGAACGGTGCAGAGCACCGTATATGGCACAGCACAGCTATGGGGCACAGTGAACGGTGCAGAGCACCGTATATGGCACAGCACAGCTATGGGGCACAGTGAACGGTGCAGAGCACCGTATATGGCACAGCACAGCTATGTATGGGGCACAGTGAACGGTGCAGAGCACCGTATATGGCACAGCACAGCTATGGGGCACAGTGAACGGTGCAGAGCACCGTATATGGCACAGCTATGGGGCACAGTGAACGGTGCAGAGCACCGTATATGGCACAGCACAGCTATGGGGCACAGTGAACGGTGCAGAGCACCGTATATGGCACAGCTATGGGGCACAGTGAACGGTGCAGAGCACCGTATATGGCACATCTATGGGGCACAATGAACGGTGCAGAGCACCGTATATGGCACAGCTAGGGGGCACAATGAACGGTGCAGAGCACTATATGGTTCACACCTATGGGGAAATATGAACGGTGCAGAGCACTATATGGCACAGCTATGGGGAAATAATGATCTATTTTTATTTTTGAAATTCACCGGTAAATGCTGCATTTCCACCCTAGGCTTATACTCGAGTCAATAAGTTTTCCCAGTTTTTTGTGGCAAAATTAGGGGGGTCGGCTTATACTCGGGTCGGCTTATACTCGAGTATATACGGTACATACAGGGTTATAGATATCGTTTACAGTAAACAGGTTTACAGTGACAGACTGGTACAGAGGGGAGAGGACCCTGTCCTTGCGGACTTACATTCTATGGGATAGTGGGGAAGAGACAGAAGGTAGGGGTGAGGCGTCGGCTCTGGCGGTGGTGAGGCGACGGCTCTGGCGGCGGTATGGTTAATGCAGGCTGTAGGCTTTCCTGAAGAGATGGGTTTTCAGGTTCCGTCTGAAGGATCTGAGGGTGGTGGATAATCGGACGTGTTGAGGCATGGAATTCCAGAGGATGGGGGATATTCGGGAGAAATCTTGGAGGCAGTTGTGTGAGGAACGAATAAGTGTGGAGGAGAGTAGGAGGTCTTGGGAGGATCGAAGATTATGTGAGGGAAGATATTGGGAGATTAGTTCAGAGATATAGGGAGGGGACAGGTTGTGGATGGCTTTGTAGATCAGTGTTAGTAGTTTGAACTTTATTCGTTGGGGAAATGGGAGCCAGTGGAGGGATTTGCAGAGGGGAGAAGCAGGGGAGTAGCGAGGAGAGAGGTGGATTAGCCGGGCAGCAGAGTTGAGGACAGACTGCAGTGGTGCAAGAGAGTTAGCTGGGAGGCCACAGAGGAGGGTGTTGCAGTAAT
This sequence comes from Ranitomeya imitator, assembly GCF_032444005.1. Classification (NCBI taxonomy): domain Eukaryota; kingdom Metazoa; phylum Chordata; class Amphibia; order Anura; family Dendrobatidae; genus Ranitomeya; species Ranitomeya imitator. The sequence goes on from NC_091288.1 coordinate 174,962,242, forward strand.
CGAGGCGGGAGATGATGAGAGCATGCACAACAGTTTTGGTAGATTGTGGGCTGAGGAAGAACCGGATTCTGTCAATTTTTTTGAGCAGGAGGCGACAGAAGGTGGCAAGAGCTTGGATGTGAGGTTTGAAGGACAGGGCAGAGTCGAGAGTTACCCAGAGGCAGCAGATTTCAGGTGCGGGAGAGGGCGTGATGCCGTTTACCATAATAGATAGATCGGGTGGGGGGATATGTGAGGTGGGGGAAAGATGATGAATTCGGTTTTGTCTACATTGATTTTTAGGAAGCGAGAGGTGAAGGAGGATATGGTTGACAGATGCTTTGGGATTCTGGACAGCAGGGAGGTGACATCTGGGCCAGAGAGGTAGATCTGAGTGTCGTCTGCATACAGGTGGTACTGGAAGCCATGGGACTTTATGAGTTGTCCTAGGCCAAGGGTATAGATGGAAAAAAGTAGGGGCCCTAGGACAGAGCCTTGAGGGACTCCAACAGAGAGTGGGCGGGATGAGGAGGTAGTGTGGGAGTGGCTGCATCATACTGTATCGAAGACTATGGGGAATACATTATACTATATGAAAAACTATGGGGTGCATTATACTATGGGAAGTGAATTGTACTACATGGATGACTATGGCGGTGCATTATACTATATGGAGCACTATGAGGAGTGCATTATACTGTATGGAGGACTGAGCAGTGTATTTTAATATATGGAGGACTATGAGGAGTGTATTATACTATATGGAGGACTGAGGAGTGTATTATACTATATGGAGGACTGAGGAGTATATTATACTATATGGAGGACTGAGGATTGTATTATACTATATGGAGGACTGAGGAGTTTATTTACTATATGGAGGACTGAGGAGTATATTATACTAAATGGAGGACTATGAGGAGTGTATTATACTATATGGAGGACTGAGGAGTGTATTATACTATATGGATGACTGAGGAGTGTATTATACTATGTGGAGGACTGAGGAGTGTATTAAACTATATGGAGGACTGAGGAGTGTATTATACTATATGGAGGACTGAGCAGTGTATTATTCTATATGGAGGACTGAGGTGCACATTATAATATATGGAGGACTATGGGGTGTATTATACTAAACAAGCAAAATGCTGCCTATTCATCAAGTGATTGGATTGTTTATGTGGGAACAGAAATCCTTGTTCTCAGCAGCACATCGCCGGTGTAAACTGTAGTTGTGCTGCTGATAACATGATACTGTATGGGGACAGATTGATCTAATTGTGATTGTCCTGTTCCCTTCATTCTTTCTCAGTTGGTGTAAAGAGGTCGGGAAACAAGCGAACGACTTCAGTATTGTTGATCACACTCGTTTAGTGGCCTGAGATCAGAGCATGTAAATACAGCAGAAATGCTTCGCAGGGAGACCAGGCAAGGATGATGACAGTTGTAGTTAGCACCCGGTGCCTGGGAATAGCGCTAACTCTACTGGTTTTCCCAGCCGCCAAAGCATTTAATTCTGCTATGTGTAATGGTTTTTAGGGTTTATGTCAGCTGCGTAATGTCAGCTGCTATCAATCCCTGGTGTAAGTAATGGAGAGGTGTCTATCAGACACCCCCACTACTTGCCCATACCTGGCGAGACCTGGCGACTCTGAAGAGAGGTGACGGTAGTCACAATACTGCTCTTCACAGTCGCCGAGCTCAGCGCAAGACCCAGAATATCTGAAGAGCGGTGACGTTACTGATGTCACCGCTCTTCAGAGTCACTGGGTCTCGTGCTGCGCAGCAGAACCAAAAGTGGCTGTAGGCAAAGTTTATGGAGCATCAGAATGAGGTTCCACAGCCTTTGGTCGTCTCATCCCTTCATTAGCTACGAGATCCAGTTATGTGGGTAAAGTAGCGGCTTTTCTTGGTACTGCAACTAAAAGCAATAAATAGGACTGAGCTGTAATGCTAGATACAGCTGTGACTATATGTTATATAAAAAACACCAAAATCGTAACCCTATCGGGGTCATGAAGGAACCAAAGTACAAAACCAACAAAACACCTTCACATGACAGACCCAATGAAAATAACCAAAAGTATATAAAAATATATATTTTATTGGATAAATACACAAACAAGATAAAAACAGGGCAGTAGACACCAGTGCAGCAGCAAAGGTGGGACTCCCACAGGGACGACCTCATAAATGTACATAGCAAGCAAAACAGTAACAGTTACTCTGGTGCCTAGCTTTGCATCCAGTAAAACGATATATGTGAGACATACAGTATGATATAAGATCAATAACAATAGACCAAGTGATCAATACTTTGAATAATAGGTAGTCCAAGTGAACCACACTATACACATTTAGACATAAATATATATACATACTAAACATAGCCAGCTAGGAAACCATATATGTGAGCATAGTACTAATAAAGGTATAGTTACCATGAGGAAGACCCCGGGGACCCACCACACCCGACGCGCGTTTCGCAATGAAATGCTTCGTCCAGACCTGGCGAGACCTAGCGACTCTGAAGAGAGGTGACGGTAGTCACAATACTGCTCTTCACAGTCGCCGAGCTCAGCGCAAGACCCAGAATATCTGAAGAGCGGTGACGTTACTGATGTCACCGCTCTTCAGAGTCACTGGGTCTCGTGCTGCGCAGCAGAACCAAAAGTGGCTGTAGGCAAAGTTTATGGAGCATCAGAATGAGGTTCCACAGCCTTTGGTCGTCTCATCCCTTCATTAGCTACGAGATCCAGTTATGTGGGTAAAGTAGCGGCTTTTCTTGGTACTGCAACTAAAAGCAATAAATAGGACTGAGCTGTAATGCTAGATACAGCTGTGACTATATGTTATATAGTCGTGTTACAGTCCTTTCACTTCTTGTAACCTACAAGTGTACAAAGATATTATACAGTCACCATGTGACAAGTGGGCCTGTGTAACTTCAAATGCCAGGGCTGAATTTTAGCCCCAGTCCGGCCCTGGTAGGGGTGCAAGCTATAATTTTCCAATAAAAAGTGAAAAGCAATATTCTGCATTTACAATTTTTTAGTGTTAAAATACTAGGGAGTTGTGGGAAAAGGAAGAATGGGAGAGGATGAAAGATCAACCATTCAGCAGCTATCACTCTGACCGTGATGGACCAAAGAAAGGAAAGGGGGTTTGACATCTCCACCATTGTCATGATCTTTGGCACCAAACAAAGCTCATCCCCCGTTGCTCCAGCTTTTAGGTGTCCTCTCCTGACTTTCCCATATACACAATCATTCTTTCTGCTGATGCTTTGCTAATTCAAAAGCCATAAAAATGTTTTATTTCACTTTCCTATCCCTGGAATTATTATCGACGACAATGTAATGACATTGAGCCATGACAGGCCCCATGCGAATATTTGTCCTACAGCTATAGCCATAGACATATGTCCTTACACCAATAGGAGGTCGCTTCCACTGGACTGTAAGACAGAAACACACTGCTCAATTAAGTTAGTCCTTATGTAAGAATTATTCATAGATTAATCATTTCCACTGCAGTTGAAATCAGACACAGGGGAAAAGGCACCAGTGGTAACAGTGATGACACATAGCAATTAGCTTAGTTCCCAGAAAAGAGCAACCCAGACAAGTCAGATTCTTCTCCAGGGGACAAACTAGTTCACAGAAGCAAAATGATATAAGAATAAAAGTAACTTCACACTATTTAAATGACACCTGGATCCGAGCCCAGACATTGCATTGGATGAAATCCATGATAAGTAGAGTTCTAGTTCTAACAACACTGCACACACATAAGGTAACTCATTGAGGTATAAGGAGGGAACACTACGATGTAAAATTACTCAAATTACTTAGAATACCATATCAGTACAAGGCTAAATCTGTACAAGTGGAAGAATAACTATAGTGATAGATAATTCTTAACAATAGCAGCTTTAGAAGGCCAAGACCCTTTCTCCCTTCCTTTCTGAAGGGTAAAAATAGTCTTCATATGAGAAAACTGCTCTACAAAGCTGCCCAGTATAACACTGTATGTGGCAAAAAGAATCTAGGACCCTACAAATTGAGATAACAATTTTGCATTTCTGGTTTTCAGCAACTTTAATAAACAGTTCTTTATCAAAGGGAATCTGTCAATAGGTGTAAGACCTCAATCTGTTGGAAGCATACAGTATGTGAGGGGGGCTAGGGCCGTAGTCGTGGCTGACAGAGGTTGCTCATTCACATCCTGGACCCCCACCACATGCACTCAATGTCCCCTTTGTAGCGTACCTTTTGTTCCACTTTCTGACCCATCAGGCTCCTTGATCTGCTGAGGATTCCTTTCTGTCAGGGTCAAACAAAGAGAGACCGAGTCCAGTTGCAACTTAGCATAAACAATTTTACTTGGTTCCATTCTCAGTACATCCAGCTCAGTGACAGAGTCAACATCAGGATCATCACAGAACACCAAAACCAAAAAGTTACAAAAAAGACCTAAAAAATATTGTTTAATAGCAATAATTAAAACAAGGGACTAGAAACCACATATACCAAACTAAAAAATAAAGGTAGGGAGCCCAAAAATAGGATCAGATAGTCGTTAAATACAAAAAAAACGTTAATAAGGAAAGGACTAGGGAAGATAGAGGTGCCTTACCCTAATGGAGTCCCTTCCTTGCAGCGGAGGTTGGCACCCTGGGATACGATATGGCGCCCCCGCTCAACGTAGACTGACCCTAAAAACCCTAAAAGGTATCCCTACCAAAGCCACCACACAAAACACACCACACAAAAAAAACGTATCACAAAAAAATATAATATAGTGGATAAATAAATACACTTATGTGCTGTTGCTGCTACTGGCTGTCGGAGCAAAAACAATGGCGCTAGTGAGCCTTGCTCAATGCCCTCTGAGGAAATGAAAAAAACTCTGCGTGACATTAATACTGTTATGAATTATTGCTCCCTAGAAATTGGAATTTAACATTATATTTTCACCTACATTATGTTATATATATTCTGCCTTATGCACATTTGAGTGTAACCTCTGTGCGTTCCCATTTTTGTGACATCACTGTTTATTTTAATCTTGTATTTTAATTGTCTAAATAAAATAGTTTTATTAAAGACCTCTTCTGTATTCGACCCATCATTTGTTTCAAATTTTGCTATATATAGAAAATTATAAAGGTAGGAATGTAGATAAAGTTTAACTAAACTTATTGGCCTCAGTATTATGATGGTTAAATGTTTCCTTTCCGGTGTGCATTTCTTAGAGGGAAGACTTGCAGTGAACACTCTCACTTTCACGCACAGCTCTGCATTTCCGTCTAGAACCAGAGGAGTTAATATAGTTCTTATACATCAAAAACTTTCCTTATTCTGTTGTCTTCAGTAATTGTTTCCCAAAGTACTGTCATTTCAACTGGCACAATTGCCTGAAATTTCTTAGAAGCAAATACAATTCTTCACATTGTTTGATTTTAAATTGAAGTTCTGCGTGTAGTAAATTGGCAACTATCATGGCACCTGGGGACTTTGATAATATTTTTGCCTGCTAAATTTTTTATGCTATGTATAAAGTCTTATGCCGTAGTTTTTTCTTTTAAACAAAAGTCTTCAGCATCAAGAGGCTGAATGTATAATACATCAAAGTGTAGTTCTTCCCTCTTCTGGCAGGAATTGTCACTCTAGAGGCTGATTTCGGATGTCCAAAAATGAGGAGTCTTGAAAGTGACTACATATAGCTTTGGTGACTAGTGGTCATACATATAGAGACGGTGTTACTGCTAATTGTACATCTCAGTATATATATCACGTAATTATAATGTTTAAAACACACAAATATATATACAGTATACAGTATATAACTACATATATTTAAGATACTCTATCACCAGGTATTTACTGCCCCATCTAAAAGAAGCCTAAAGTAGAATCAAGGAAGTTGATACCAGAGTTGAATGACTTACTGGGCTACTTGCTGTAGTTTTTGAGAAAACACTGTGTTATCAGCTGCAGCTCTGCTAGTCTTCTTGATGATAAGCATTTGCTTCCATATTCATGAGCTCTGGCTATCCTCACCTACTATCATTTATTTTCAGCATTTTGTCAATGAATAGTGGAGGCAGAGAGCTGTCAATCAATAGTGTGGGCCGCATTATGCAGAACTCATCACTGAGAAGAGTAGCAGAAGATAAAGCAGTCACTATATCAAATCTACAGCAAGAAGCCCAGCAGTGGAATCAGGGCTCTTTCCCCATTTTATGTGTAAGGGATGTGCCAGGACTGACTTGTACCCACCCCTCTTTCTAAGTTAATGATTGATGTGCAATGTATATAACTGTATATTGTGTTCTGGTGTTGTAACTGTATATTGTGTTCTGGTGTTGTAACTGTATATTGTGTTCTGGTGTTGTAATGAAATTAGTCCACTAGAGGAGGCATGATGGGACTTTAGCATAAGATAAGTAAATGTTATTCTAGGAGGGGCCAACTGTGAGGAAGCCAGCAAGTTCCTGGCATTTTAGTCAGTCGGGCCAGGGAGCCCAGACAGGTCAGAGGGCCGAAGGTTGCAGTAGTAGTGGAATGCAGGGCAGCTTCAAGATGTGGCAGCTAACTACGTCGGGGTGAGGGGATGCCAAGGTGACCTCTTAAAAGCGGAGCGCATACTATCCAGATACATACAGTTAAAGAATATAAGGCGCAAAGCACTTTATTATTATAACCGCACTGTGTCACCTCTTTGATGGAAGATATGATTATTTTGTGAGTTAAGCTGTATCCCTTGGATTCATTCACATTGATGCTAATATAAACATTGGATAACAGTACCTACCCTAACACTTATACTATAACACCATCATTTTGAGACCCCTATTGTTTAAATTATTATGAAGGGAAAAACATCACAACAGCAATTTATTGTCTGTAAGGCAAGCATAATAATTTCTGTGCATATATTACCTGAGTTATGAATTATTGTTCCCTATGAATTGGAATTTAACATTATATAAATTTCACCTAAACTATGTTTTAGATATTCTGCCTTATGTACATTTGAGTGTCACCTCTGTGCATCCCCATTTTTGTGACATCTCTGCTTATTTTAATCTTGCATTTTAATTGTCTAAATAAAATTATTGTCATGATCTGTTCCAGGGTTTAATCCTGTCTGCCCTTTTTTGCTGGCGGATCATGTCAAGGGTTAACTTGGCTCTGCCTCATTCTGGGTTCAAGTTTGCTGTTTAGCTCCTATGCATCCTGCTAGCGGTGTCAGCTATAGATCTGCCTTTGGCGTGTGAACCTGACTCTGGTAGCCCTTGATTTGTCCTGTTGTGATCCCTGACTTGCCCCATGTCTGTTGACTTCCTCTGTCTGCCCTTTTCCCAGCATTTCCTTGTTTGTCGGTTTGATTCTCTGGTTTCTGACTTGGCTTGTATTCAGACTTGTCTTATCCACTCCTGACCTCCTGGCTTGTTCCTGACAATGTGTACGTCTGATTTCTTTAGTACTTCTGCCTCTGTTTTTGGACTCGGCTTGTCTGACCACTCTCTCGCCACTTCGTGGCGCCTGTGTTGCTCCGCTGTGTATGCAGTCTCACTTCCCTCTTAAGCTCCCTCTGGTGGAGGTTGCGCTATACTGCACCGCAGCAGCATGACAGTTATGTTTTATTAAGGACCTCTTCTGTATTCGACCCATTTGGTTCAAATTTTGTTATATATAGTTGGTGAAGTGCCTATAAGAATAAGTTTTGGACTCCTTTTTTGTGTAATCTCTATAATTTCCTGTAACAATAGGTCAATGGGAAGAGTAAGTGTAAACTTCACTTTGCACAACATCTCTACTTCTTGATAAAGGCTTCCTGTTGGGTTGTCCATGTCAATAATGTAGAACACAAGTCTGAAGCATCTGCTGCACTATGTTTTCTTGCTAAGAAATACAAACAGATACTTTTCTATCATTCAATTCCATCATGGAGGCGAATGATTGGATCCAACTTTATGTAGCAGAGGACAATGACCCCAAACATATAGCCTACATCATTAAAGAGGCATGCTCAAGTTTCAAAGTTTTCCACCATCTAAATGATAAGGAATAACTTTTCAATCACTAAGGATTAAACCACTGGGGTTCTGAAGAGCCTTATCTGAAGGGAGACTCTCTATTCTTTCTAATAGGAGCCCAGTGTGATCAGCAATCTATGGCAGTCCTTTTAAGAATACATGGACTGGTGGAGCACATGGTGTACCTTCATGCCACTTGAGAAGACTCCTTTTAAAACTATGTAAATCAGAAAAAAAGAGCCTTGGAAGTCATGATATGGACCCCACAGAGTCCTTGACATCATCAAGTGTGTCCTGAATTGTATGGAGTCTGAATTATTTGGGCAACCCTACATTCACAGAAAATCTGTGGTTGGCCCTCCAAGATGTTTGGAACAACCTCCCTGCTGAGTTACTTCAAAATCTGTGTGCAGGAGTACCTAGAAGAATTGATGGTTTGATGATGGTTTGAAGGCAAACAAATATTGATTTTTATTTTACTTTTTTTCACTATATTTTGCTTAATGATAAAAATAAATAGTTAGACGCTTATTTACCAAAAGTGGAATTCCCGTAAAAGGAACCTGTCAGTGGAAAAAATGCCATTAACCTGCAGATATGGAGTTAATCTGCATGTTAATAGCATTAATAACCTGCCTGGCGCCTGCACATAGCTGGAAACGGAGGGGATAAAATGAACTTTATTCTCCCTGGCACCAATCGGCTTCAGTCATGTGGGCGGCATCGGTGTTGGTTCAGTCTTCGCTCCGGGAATACAGAGTGGCGGCTGTAACCACAGCCCCAGCCTTGACTGACATTGGCTCTGCATTGAGGCTGGCTGTAAGTCAGGGCCAGGGACGCGGTATATATTCTCAGAGCGGTGACTGAACCAGCGCCACCCCCGAAACTGATGCTGGGACGTTGCCAAGGAGAATTAAATTAATTTTTTCCCCATAGCGTTCAGCTATGTGCAGGCGCCGGTCAGGTTAGTAATGCGATTAACCCAATATCTGCAGGTCAATAGCATTTTTTTTCTGGTGACAAGATCCCTTTCAGGGAAAAAGGAGAGAAGATGGCGCATTCTGAGAGTAGTAATTTAGAAAAAAAAAAGAGCGGTTAAAATCAAAAACAGGTTATTTTTTTACCTGATGGAGTAGTGCATTTTTTTTTTGAGGATGAAGTTACCACGCAAAGGGCAGATTAAATCAAATTACCAAAAGAGTAAGAGAAGAATAAAATAAAATGAAATTGTAAAAACACAAAGCTTTTCGGCTGTATCCAGCCTTGGTGTGCACGCACCCTTACTTTGCATCATTTTCTCACACTTTCCTAAATCCTTTGCACAGTACTGGGACACTGTACAGGGTTACAGCGTATATAGGCTTTTGTATAATCCTATGGGTCTACACAGAGGCTTCTGCTCTTCTCCAATCCATCTAACACTCACGGATAACAAGCAAAACTCATAAATCCTTCGTAATTGGTTTCGATTAGAGCCTTGCATAAATCAAATATGTTCTCTGCTCCCCAAAAAGAGGTTACTCTAGCAACAAGATATATATATATATATTGTTTTTTGCTTAATACCAGTTTTGTGAGTCTTCCATTAGGGTCAAGAAAATAAGTATTTTAATAGTTGCTATGGCAACCTTAAACATTAGCAGAAGGTATTTCCCTTGTCAGAACCTGAATGCACTGCAAATCCTGTGAAAATGGAAATGTATCTGCGTGATAAACACAGATAAATGAGACTACTTATCCAGAATAAGGAGGAGAAAAAAATAAATATATATATATATATATATATATATATATATACATATATATATATATATATATATATATATATATATATATATATAAAATCCTATTTCATATTTGACGCTGTGGATATGTGGAGTGGAGAAGAAATGCTGCGATGGCAAATATTATGTATGCGACGGCTGAAAGAGCAGAAATCTGTAATTCTAATTAGTTGTTTTAGTTGTCTTAGACCTAGGGTGACCTATCTGCCGCCTAGAGGCTCCACATAGGGAGATGCCTAGTTCTTTATCGGCATCCCAGAATTTTATACATTTTATAGAATGATGCGGAAATAATATATATAGTATAATAGGCAAGAAGAGTGTTGTAGATCTTCTTCATCCGCTGCAAAAAAATGCTAACGTCGTTCTTCCATCATAAAATGGGTATAATAAATGGTTAGAATCGATAGATTGAAATATCAGCCGTGCATTTATCTAAAGAGTGAGGCTGCCATTCGACAGCACATGGATATTCAATAGCCATTAGATGTTCTACTTTCATAACAACTAAGACATTTTATTGAGGCGATGGAGCATTTTCGGGCCTTGAATCAATTACTAGTCGTGCTATGCTCTGTAGTTGCATTTCATTCAGAGAGGGTCTCACCTCTGGGGCCCCCATCAGTCTTTTGTTCTCCTGCCCAACGGCACATGGCCACCCACTGTGCAGGGAACTGCAGCCCAGCTTTATGCATCCAAATAGGACCATGTCACAGTTTCCCACACAGCAGGTGGATGGAAAAAACACCGTGCAGGGAAAATCAGTAAAGGAGGGCAGCCCATAACTAGCAATGTGGCCCCTCATTCTGGGCATAATAACCATATCTATTACACGTAGGTGTTAATGGCATAGGCAATCGATATTCCCCCACCACCCATACAGCACATGAGCATATTCAGCTTTAAAAGGGTTATTCAGGCTATCTTTAAAGGGCTTAGACTGGTATAAAACTGAAGCAATACTCGCCATCATCACTCATGTGTGTAGATCCTTTTCAACACTTACTTGTCTACACTGCTCTCTACTTCTTGGTCCCATCTTTACACACCAGAAATAGCAGGAAATGTCCGCCTAGCTAATCAATGAATTGGCATCTTCGAGAAGATTTGTGAAGGTGAGTATTGCTTCTTTATTTATATACAGTATCTATCTGATCCTCGACAACCCCTTTAATTGCATCATATAAGTTTTTTTTCATCATTGTACTCACAGGACACATCGATATAATCTTATAGGTTATTTGTTTAATAACCCCATAAAAAAATAAACCCCAGAGGCAAGAGAATGACAAGCCATTCCGAGCATCAAATTATGTCAAAGCTTAAGCCTACTCAATAGTGGAGTAGTCTCAGACCCAGCAAAAAGCTGTGGTCACCAAGGCTGGTATAGGATCAAAAAGTTTAAATTTTCAGAAGATAGTGCCAATTACCATAATATCTGTAATGGGGCTCCCTCTAACAAAGTCACCTGACAATTCTAAAACTGCTTCCATAGACAGGCTTAGCGTAAGCCACTGTGCTTACCAGATCCAGGGTTTATCACGGCCTTCACTCTTTAAACCAGGGGTGGGGAATCTTTTTTCTGCCAAGGGCCATTTGGATATTTATACCATCCTTCGGGGGCCATACAAACTCTGCCCACAAAGTGCATCATGACTGTGGCACAGTTTTCAGGATGTAATCTTTCATTGCATGCCCTTCAGTGTTTAGTAGTTAATACTGCATGAGTGTGCTAACAGAGCAAGAAGAAATTAATGAGCTGGTGGCAATCAAAATACACCTCCCTGCCCAAGAATGTGGAACCTGAGAATCTGCTCGGGGGCGTGATAAAAGGCCATTGAGGACCGTAAATGGCCCTGGGGCCTGAGGTTCCCCACCCCTGCTTTAAACCTTGTACAGTGATATGGATTTAAATAGGGACCCCTTACCTGGGTCCAAAGAATAAACATCTTTTCAGTGGTGCATGATGGCAGGACGGGTCAGGTAGCCGGGTCAGAACCAAAAGGGGAGGAAAAGTACAAAATCAAAATATGCTAGAATGGTCAGTAAAATAAGCCAAGGTCAAAACATGAAACAATAATACTACACAGGAGCTAAACAGGGATGCTAAACCGGAGGAGCACAAAACTATATCTGGCAGCATCCAGCAGCAAACTGAAAGTTTAAGTAGGGTGTGGTGCTCTCCAATTGGCTGGAACATGGAGCTGATAACTCCAGCTGGACAGCATGCACACCCATACTGTCAGATTGGACAGCACTGCAGGTCTCAACCACCGTAATATTAGTGGCTGGTCACCCAACCCTGTCCAGAGCTTCAGGTTCCAATGTTTCTTCTTTCACTAGCGCCACCAGCAGACTGAATACAGCGGCGCCTGATGACACAAGCAGACGTGGCACTAGCAAGTCCCAGCACAGATTTCGTAATATTCAAATGGCTGGGTTTGTCTTAAGTTAAAGGTGTCTTCTTAGTATACATACCGATAGTCTGTCTCTCACCAAGGAAAAGAATGGGACCTTGATTCTAGCTGTAGCACAACAACACTTTCAAAACTTTCAATGTTGGCGCTATACAGTACAGACCAAAAGTTTGGACACACCTTCTCATTTAAAGATTTTCATGACTATGAAAATTGTACATTCACACTGACGGCATCAAAACTATGAATTAACACATGTGGAATTATATACTTAACCAAAAAGTGTGAAACAACTGAAATATGTCTTATAGTCTAGGTTCTTCAAAGTAGGCACCTTTTGCTTTGATCACTGCTTTGCACATCTTGGCATTCTTTTGATGAGCTTCAAGAGGTAGTCACTGGGAATGGTTTTCACTTCACAGGTGTGCCCTGTCAGGTTTAATAAGTGGAATTTCTTGCCTTATAAATGGGGTTGGGACCATCAGTTGTGTTGAGCAGAAGTCTGGTGGATACACAGCTGATAGTCCTACTGAATAGACTGTTAGAATTTGTATTATGGCATGAAAAAAGCAGCTAAGTAAAGAAAAACGAGTGGCCATCATTACTTTAAGAAATGAAGGTCAGTCAGTCTGAAAAATTGGGAAAACTTTGAAAGTGTCCCCAGTGCAATGGCAAAAAACATCAAGCGCTACAAAGAAACTGGCTCACATGAGGACCGCCCCAGGAAAGAAGGACCAAGAGTCACCTCTGCTTCTGAGGATAAGTTTATCCAAGTCACCAGCCTCAGAAATCGCAGGTTAACAGCAACTCAGATTAGAGACCTGGTCAATGCCACACAGAGTTCTAGCAGCAGACACATCTCTACAACAACTGTTAAGAGGAGACTTTGTGCAACAGGCCTTCATGGTAAAATAACTGCTAGGAAACCACTGCTAAGGACAGGCAACAAGCAAAAGAACAAAGGAATGGACATTAGACCAGTGGAAATCTGTGCTTTGGTCTGATGAGTCCAAATTTGAGATCTTTGGTTCCAACCACCGTGTCTTTGTGCGACACAGAAAAAGTGAACGGATGGACTCTACATGCCTGGTTTCCACCGTGAAGCATGGAGGAGGAGGTGTGATGGTGTGGGGGTGCTTTGTTGGTGACACTGTTGGGGATTTATTCAGAATTGAAAGCATACTGAACCAGCATGGCTACCACAGCATCTTGCAGCGGCATGCTATTCCATCCGGTTTGCCTTTAGTTGGGCCATCATTTATTTTTTAACAGGACAATGACCCCAAACACGCCTCCAGGCTGTGTAAGGGCTATTTGACTAAGAAGGAGAGTGATGGGGTGCTACGCCAGATGACCTGGCCTCCAGAGTCACCAGACTTGAACCCAATCGAGATGGTTTGGGGTGAGCTGGACCGCAGAGTTAAGGCAAAAGGGCCAACAAGAGCTGAGCATCTCTGGGAACTCCTTCAAGATTGTTGGAAGACCATTCCCAGTGACTACCTCTTGAAGCTCATCAAGAGAATACCAAGAGTGTGCAAAGCAGTCATCAAAACAAAAGGTGGCTACTTTGAAGAACCTAGAATATAAGACATAATTTCAGTTGTTTTACACTTTTTTGGTAAGTATATAATTCCACATGTGTTAATTCATAGTTTTGATGCCTTCAGTGTGAATGTACAATGTTCATAGTCATGAAAATACAGAAAAATCTATAAATGAGAAGGTGTGTCCAAACATTTTGTCTGTACTGTATATCAGCATATCCGTACAAGCGACTAAAGTACTGCAGCTCAGCCTCATACATGCCTAGAGGTAGGTCATGAAAGTTTGTTTTTGAGAAGTTCTCTTATGATCAGAATACTGGAAAACCAGCCAACAAATGTGCATAATGGCAAACTCACACTGATACGTGTGTATATTCAAAGATCCTTGTAATGCGGCATATCGACATATAATCTGGGAAAGGGATCTAATTATCCACATGGCTCCATTCATCCAACAGAAGCTTAAATATTGTCCCTTGGGCCTTTGTCAGGCTTGTATGCATCAACATCGTCTAAGTAGTGGACTGTTGTTTTCTATACAGAGGGTCATCATAAAGAAAAGACGTTGTGGCGTGAGAATTTTGGGAGGTCTATAGTATTTGTCAAATTATTCCATTGGAGCATTATATGCACTTACACAATCATAATACATTTTTAGTTTAAGAAAATGTGTTTTTTTACCTGTAGATTTCTATATATCAGTCTCCTGCTTGTACATTCCACCTAAGGCTTTTTCTTGACTAATAATCTATTATTAACTTCTTTGCTGTGCAGATATAATTTACCTCTTTGGTTATATTTCTGTGCTGTGTATCTTAGAATCTTAGACATGAAACCACTAATTATCCTGGCTGCCCTGAGTGCCTCTCTCAGTGTTTACCTTGATAACAGCGTTATCTTGGACATCATGAATCAGTCCGACATCCAGAAAATGGTTTGTTCATAAAATCTTCGCAGTAAACATTCAGATATATCCACATCTCTGCCGATAGTGGATCACACATGTGCCGGGCTGGTTTACATTATTCATTTCTAATTTTATATATATATATATATATACATATATATATATATGTATACATATACTGTATATATAAGGAAGATTATTTTGAACTATGGGAAATGGAAGCAAGTGGATCGATCAGTGGAGGATGGAATTTGAGTAAAATTTCCTGAAATTCGCGATTTCAATAAAATTGAAATGTTTTTGAAATATCATTTGCAGTTGAGAAGAAAAAAATCTTATCCGGCACCATTTCTATGACTGCTAAAGCATCAGAGAGCAGGCTAATGCCATTTTGCATTGGCGCATTGGCTTCCCCATAACAGATGTCATACTTTGGACAGAGATGGTCAATACCTGGGTCACCACAGATCAGCGGTTCCCAGTGGAGCACATTTTGTATGGCAGAGGGGTTTTCCATTTCCAGAATCACTTTGTAAGTCTCTCTCTCCTGTAGAGTGTAAACTCTTATAGTCAGTGGGGTTCTCCCACTCTCTCCTGTAGAGTGTAAGCTCTTATGGTCAGTGGGGTCCTTTCTCTCTCCTGTAGAGTGTAAGCTCTTAAGGTCAGTGGGGTCCTCCCGCTCTCTCCTGTAGTGTGTAAGCTCTTATGGTCAGTGAGGTCCTCCCACTCTCTCCTGTAGGGTGTAAGCTCTTATGGTCAGTGGGGTCCTCTCTCTCCTGTAGAGTGTAAGCTCTTATATTCAGTGAGGTCCTCCCGCGCTCTCTCCTGTGGAGTATAAGCTCTCATATTCAGTGAGGCTCTCTCTCCTGTAGAGTGTAAGCTCTCATATTCAGTGGGATCCATTCTCTCTTTCTCTTGTAAACTGTTAGCTTTTATGGTCAGTGAGGTCCTCTCGCTCTCTCTTTCTCCTGTAGAATGTAAGCTCTTATATTCAGAGGGGTCATCTCTCTGATTTTTGCCTGTAGAATGTAAGCTCTAGTAGTCAGGAAGGTCCTCTTCTCTCTCTCACCCGTAGAATATCAACACTTATGATCAGCATGGTTTTCTCCCATGTGCATTTTTAAAGAAACTACAAGATTTCCAGTATTGAAATCTATGAAAATGTATTCTTCGTAAGTTGAACTTTTTGTTAAAATTTTGAGAATTCGAATTTCAAAAGATCCACTCATCTCTAGATGTAACATTTGTTTGGCTCCAAAGAACATTTTTACAGTTTTAAGTTATATTATGTGGCTGCTGGAATACAATTGAGTAATGGAGCATCACTTGACCTCACTAAATATAAGAGTTTACACTCTACAGGAGAGAGAGGACCCCACTGACCATAATAGCTAACACTCTACAGGAGAGAGATACCCCGCTGACTATAAGAGTTTACACTCTAGAGGAGAGAGAGAGATTTACAAAGTGACTCTAGAGATAGAAAACTCCTCTGCCATACAAAATGTGCTCCACTGGGAACCGCTGATCTGTGATGACCCAGGTTTTGACCACCTCTGTACAAGGTATGAAATCTGTAGATGTCATGGAAATGGTGCCGGGTAAGATTTTTTTCTTCTGAACCACAAATGATATCTCAAAAAAGTTTCGATTTTCATGAAACCATAAATTTCAGGAAACATGACTTTGAGATAGGGGTTGGTCCGACCTCTAGCTCCTGATTACCAGAATGATAGGCTATCTTTCCTCTTTTTATCATTCTCATTTCTCTCATTATTACACATCTAATTTAGTTGCATATGTTTTATTGCAATATTCAGAAATGCACTTTGAGTATTTTTAGTGAATGCTAATCTTACCTACTGTATGTCTGTCTTGCTGATATAGATTAATTTGTCAAAATTGTCCTTTAATGCGCATATGCTATCTTTCCATAGGGCAAGCATGGGAGTTGTTTTTCAAACATACTTCCTATTCAATCGGCGGGGAGTCTTAGTGTTCACACATGGGCAGATGATGAATGCAGGTAAAAGACCTTTCTCTTTTTCATTGGTTTACAATTATATAGGAATAGTACATAAAGTTATAATTCTTCATACTATTTGTAACGGGGTCTACTGTGCGGTAGTACCTCTTTCAGCACCCCCCGTGTTTCAGGAGGTCCACTATGCTTTTGCTGGATCTGAATGAAGGACGCTGGCTGGAATTCCTTGATTACGTGAGAGCATATAAAAGCTGACTGCTACCCCACGTATTTCCAGTCTAAAAGAACACACTTTATTCACAGCACACAGAATATATAACACAGATACACAGGGCAGGCCAATAGAAAAAAACAGGCCAGACATACATTACAATAGTCGCAGGGGGCCGGAGCCTGCTGATATTTACTGTGGGAATTACAAAGGTGGGGGAGGTCAGAAGGAGAACATCTTGTCCCCTCTGACCAGGGGAGCAGCCTGTGGACTGATGCATTTCACATGGAACCTATTATACATAATATATACTGCATAACATATTCTTGGTGCTGGGGGTTCTGTAACACTATTATTCACCCCAGATGAAAACTTTTTATTGGATGAGATCTGAGTGCTGTGACCCTCACTAATCACTTAAACCAGAGGTGCACCACCTATGGCTCAGTGGTTACATGGGGTACATGATTCCTTTCATTCTGGCCCCCAGCCATCTCTTGCACCCTCATGCACTACCATGGGGATCGCTGGGCTTATGTATGGTAACCCAGATTAGTTGCTAAATGGCTACATTGGGAGAGAAATGGACTCCCGTTGTCTACAAAAGTGATTGATCCAGAAGTGGAACTTCTGCTTATTTGAGTATTATGGCATATGCAGTACGGTCAATATATATATATTTATATCTCACATCGGAAAACCCCTTTTAAAGTGGTTCTGTCGATGCAGGCAACCACTGATTGAGCTCAGAAGCTCTGTCCATACAGATGGCATCCATTTTTCAAAAGAGTACAACCCATATAATTATTAGTGTCATTATTAATTTGTGCCATAGACCAGAAAAGGTTGTGGTTGAAGAGCTTAGTTGAGTGCTATTTCCCTCCAAGACTTAAGACAGACTCAATCGAAAGAATATTAACCCATCTCCAGTCTTGGAGGAATGCCACACATGGGTGGGTGCTTTAACTTCTTTATTTTAGCTAATGGTTGGGGTCTTGGTGGGAAACTCCTATTACAACTGCCAACATGTACAGTATCTGTGACGTGTCAACAGTTTTCTGAAATTGCACTTACACTTTCAGGATGGAAAGGGTGATGTCTAATGATTTATTACAATTACAGTATTTAATTTGACAATATCAGTCCCCAACATTTTTTTTAGGATCGTTCCAATTTATTGTTAAAAAAATTAAATGATAATTCAAATATTCAATTTCAAGATGCAATTTCAGCTCATGCGGAGGTTATGACATGGTTTTCTAAAGCTCCTGAACAGCAGATCTGCCTATCTTGTAGTGACATGTTGCTGGACAGACTTTCCGGAGCTTGCGTTCTATATTGCGCATATGGTGTCACGCTCTACAGTAGTAACGCTCTTGTTTTTATCAGGTATGAATGTATCCAGAACATTCGGTAAAGCAGTATGATTTGTTTCTGCAGATATACCGTATACCTCCTCTGAAACATTTCTGGTGCTTTCGATTTTCTTTTTTATTTCAAGGTAAATTATCTAGTCTTTCAGTTTTCAGGGCTATTTGTGCCAATGGGGAAAATGCTTCTTTATTCAGCATGTGGCATAATAGAAACAAGAAAGAAAACAGCCAGCCTGTCTATTCGTTCCACTTTCTGATCTATGTAATGTTGTAGCCTGGTATTCTTGATTAAGTAAGAACATTTTGTTGCCATGTCAACATTCCAAAAATGTTTAACCCTTCAAATCCAAGTGAATCTAGACCTTTGTAAATGATGATGAAGAAAGTATATCCCAATGGTTGCCTTTATTAGTATGACCTATGAGATACTAGGCCCACTACAGGTATATTTTGATTTAACGTATCCCAAAATGTTGTTACAGTCAAGAAATGTCTATGCTATATGTTCCAGTGTGTGGCCACCAAGCAGTTGCAATGTGTAGTGATGGGCGGACCAGCGGAAGTTGAGGTCTGGCGGGTCCAGCTGAACTTTCACAAAAAATTTGGTTCGGGATCCGGACTTTACCTGAACTTGACCAAGGACCCAAACCCCATATAAATCAATCAAGACCCAAACTTCATGCTGTTAAATGTTCGTAGTAACTGCTAGGAGGCATCCATAAGATGCGACAATTTTGGCATGGTTGTGGGCTGCTGTTAGGATGGGAAGGGCCCAATAACCACGGATCTTCCCAGCCTGAGAAGACCAGCCCTAGTTGTCTGCTTTAACTTGCGATGCAACCTTTCAACAAGCTTTATTCGGACTGCTGAACCCAAACAGTAACACGGACTTCCGAGTGAAGTCCGTCGTTGGAGTCTGTGCACCGACACTAGGTGTCCAATACGGACCCGAAACTTTAGGGTTCAGGTTTGCCCATCAATAGTAATGTTTACTGCAGGCTATGAAAGGTTTTGTTAAGACTATGTGCACACAGTTTATTTGCATTGTTTTCAGAACAGAAACTGAGCGGAAGATTTGGAGGTGTTATGACTATTACAGAAGGATTTTGAGAGTTTCCTATTTGTTTCTTCTCAGCTTTTGCTCCAGGCTATATCTGCATTGTACCTCTGTGGAAAATTGGAGTCTTCATCAAAACTGAAAAATATATGAAGGGAGACACCTTGCTGCCAATCACTGGTTTGGTACCAACACGGATCTCCAGAATGGAAGTCTCCCTTCCGTTTTTCTATTTGGCTACAAGGCCCTGAATGCATGGAGAATCAATGGACAATTGGTTGCACATGTGTGCAACCTTCTCCATTTACTTTTCCTGTAGTTAGGGAAACAATCTCTGAAATGGGAAAAATACCCCAAAATTGAGTAATACTACAATCCAAACATAATCATTTCCTCTTTTAGATAAGTGAGTGACAGCAGATCACATAGTAGTATAAAAGACAAAAAAGAGACAGTACTCACCATCCTTCTGCAGTGGTGACATTGCATTGGAGCTATCTGCTGTAATTGATTGCGCGAGCCACCGAGCTGAGTGATTGGCTGCAGCATTGAGGCGCACTGGAGTTGTGATGCCCCCAGTGCACCCAAAACGCAGACAATGGAGCAGTGACGGGGTCAGCACTGAACCATGGAAGGTGGGTGAGTACTATATTTGTTTTTTTAATTACTATCTGATCATTTCTAAAAGTGGAGAACACCTTCAATCAATCTATAAATTAATAACCGATCTTAAGGAATCTACCATATTAAAACCATTCCAGAAACCGGTACATACAAAAAGCCAATTCATACAGCCAATTCATACATCATTGTGTTTTCAAGTTCTTTGGTGGTGTGAACAGGTTCCTACAGACTTGTTCGCTATGCAGGTGGCCCATGTGTTTTTGGTTTTATAATTGTCCTCTTGTTCCTACAAGACTGGGGAGTTCACCACTCCTCTGTGGGTCATTTGCATTGTAGCTGTTCCATCTTGCATATTCTACGTGGATATCTTCTCTCTGAGCCCTGTTCATACAGGTACTATACAGATGATCAGGTTTTTAAATACATCAGATAGGGATTATATACATTAGACAGGACTGCTCTATTATGGGTATACCTTGGCGATTGGTGGAGCAGCTTATCATACTTTTTTTTTTGCAAAAAAACGTATTAACTAAATACCCTGTATTTTTTCATTTTTTGACTAGCTCTTGCTTATTTACTGTGACTTTTTTTACAACAGAGTATTTTTTGACCTCTCTGTGCACTTTTGTGTTTTCAAGTTCTTTGGTGGTGTGAACAGGTTTCTACAGACTTGTTCGCTATGCAGGTGGCTCATGTGTTTTTGGTTTTATAATTGTTCTCTTGTTCCTACAAGACTGGGGAGTTCACCACTCCTCTGTGGGTCATTTGCATTGTAGCTGTTCCATCTCGCATGTTCTACGTGGATATCTTCTCTCTGAGCCCTGTTCATACAGGTACTATACAGATGATCAGGTTTTTAAATACATCAGATAGGGATTATATACATTAGACAGGACTGCTCTATTATGGGTATACCTTGGCGATTGGTGGAGCAGCTTATCATACTTTTTTTTTGCAAAAAAACATATTAACTAAATACCCTGTATTTTTTCATTTTTTGACTAGCACTTGCTTATTTACTGTGACTTTTTTTCAGCAGAGTATTTTTTGACCTCTCTGTGCACTTTTGTGTTTTCAAGTTCTTTTGTGGTGTGAACAGGTTTCTACAGACTTGTTCGCTATGCAGGTGGCTCATGTGTTTTCGGTTTTAGTATAGTTGTGGTATAGAAAGAGAATTAAAGGTGTAAGCTCTGTGTTCTGTACATAATATCATACATATACACACAACATGCACAGTGCCTGCTCACCAGTACACTTCTCAATAGCATAATAAGAGCCACTAACTATATACACAGCACTACAGACAAGAAATATTGCATGGGGAACTGTGCTGCATCACCAGTAAGAATTGCACTAATCTGCTACCTAAAATCTGCATCCATCATCCAGTGATATCAGGGGGGCACATCTCCATCACAATGCAATATATTTATTGTTTTCTGCAATGACTCGATGTCATTTTCATTCTTGTGCTGTAAAAATGTAGATAATGTTTACAGAACAACAAATTATCATCAAAATGCATGTTATCATTTTTTTGCGAAAATCAACATCTGCTAATTCATTCTTGATGATTTGATGCATATGCTGCTGTCAGATACAATTTTGTTTTCCAATACGACGTTACTGAATTACGGAAATTTCAACATTTATTGTTGTGAAATAATGCCACAATTTGCCACAATGTTGTGAAAAAAATCAGCTGTGTATGAAAGAAATCAGGAAATACATAAATAAATTCTAGTATATTTAACACTTAGGACATATATCACCGGCCCCAGTAACAATGGTTTTTATGTAGGCTTGTTAGATACCGGGGAGAGCTCTGTGACCGCTCAGACCAAACTCATACAGCATTTTCTACAACAGACCTGACAAACACGGAGGATTTTTTATGACCCAAATGAGAAGTGGATTCCATGGAAAAACTGCATAGCAATTGTACGCGTATATATGTTAAAAAAATCGAATATGTCTTGGAGCTGTGGAATAAAGGTATGACAAAAAAAGACTTTTAAGGGGTAGTCTACAATTCTCAATTCTGCTGTATAACACCCTCCATGGTGCTGCTACTTATGAACATGTCCTAAAGAAAGAAAAAAAAAGCAGGGATTTCTGTATCTGTACATCAGAGGCATTGCACCAGCTTGTCTTCACCTATTACATGCGATAAAAGAAGCAAGTGTACTATATAGATATCTATAGATACAGTAACAGAACCAAGCTTACTACATACTGTAGATCCAACAACATAAGCAAGCTGCCTACATAGATCCGATAACATAATCAAGCTTACTGCATCAATTCAGCAATAGCTCCAAACTTATAACATAGATTCAATAACAGAACTATGCTTACTACATAGATACAGGAACAGACCTGAGCTTACTAAATACTGCATTTTGCAGTTTATAACACTCACCCCAAAAAAAGTGCATCTTATAATCTGAAAAATACGGTAGATCCGAATACAGAACGAGATTAATACATTGATACAGGAACAGAATGAAGCTTGCTACATAGATATGAAAAAAGAACCAAGCTTGCTATATAAATACAGAAACAAAACCAAGTTTTCTACATATAGCCCAAAGAAAAAACGGAGTACTCAGTCCAGAGTTTGTAGAAAGTCCATATTACTTTATTCCATCAATAATTTATATATCAAACAAATATAACACAAATTTACATACAGAGGGTTAGGTCAGTCACAGGTATACCGGCAGAGTAGTATCAAAACATAAAGTGTCTAGTGCTCATAGTCATTATGGGAAGCATCACCCATCAGCACATTTCTTAGTTGAAATCAAATTTACTGCATAGTTGCGGCATAGTAGTATGTAACAGTGATTATTAGGGGAGCTTACCCATCCAGTTATCAAGAGCCGGACCCGTGTCTCGCCGCCACCGACGCGCATTTTGCTGCTCTTTTTCAAGGTGCGGTGATGTAGTGTGTAAGGGCAGGGCCGAGACTAAATACCCGCTAGCACCGGAAGCTGTGTATCCGGCGCATGTCTCCTGATCTGCACGCCGCGCTTAGCATCGGCGGGTGGAGTAACACGGCGTGTCAGCATCCATGTCAATATGACGTCATTGATGTTGATCATATATGTAGGTGAGATAGATGTTGGAGCTGTTTCGGTTCAGTCCTGACATAAATCTCTGCAGATCCGCTATGGGGCCCTGCCAAATGAACAGGACATAATCGATGTACCTATACCATCCCATGATCTGGGGGGCGGCATGTGCACCATCCGAGAAAATCTCCCTTTCCCAAAACCCCAAAAATAAATTAGCATAGGATGGCGCACAGACCGCCCCCATGGCAGTCCCCTGTTTCTGCAGAAAAAAACGATCTTTCAAAGTAAAAAAATTGTGAGTCAGGACGAACTCCAACAGCTCACGCACGTCCGCGTCCAGATTACTATTTTCAAGAAAAAATCTGGATGCCCTCAAGCCGTCCTCGTGGCGGATGCTGCTATAAAGTGATTCAACATCTGCCGTGACAAGCACCATATCCGCGTCCACAAACAGACCATCCAGGCGTCTCAAGATGTCATTAGTGTCCCTGACATAGGAGGGAAGCGTCTCCACCTGTGGATGCAAATAGTATTCAATAAATTTACAGATTGGATCGCATAACCCCCATATGCCAGAGACAATTGGGCGGCCAGGAGGATTGACCGGATCTTTGTGGACCTTGGGGAGAATATAGAATGTAGGGATTGCCGGGGTAGATACTAGTAGTCCACCCAGCACTTTTTTGGTAATGATACCCCTCTCATAAGCAATCTCTAAGATATTGTTTAACTGATTTTGAAATTTAGAGAGGGGATTCTGAGGCAGCTGTACATATGTTTCCTTGTTCTTAAGTTGTCGCATGGCCTCTTTCTCGTATTTGCTATATATGTATAGCAACAGAAGCCAGTTTACTACATAGATATGTGAACAGAAGCAAGCTTATTACACAGATCCAATAGCAGAGCCAAGTTTACTATGAAGATCAATTAACAGAAGCAAGCTTACTACATGGACAAGGTAAGAAGACTTTCATTCTGACAAAATACTGAAGGGCTGTAATGGTCACATGTCACAGCAATGTCATGTGACCCACCACAAATAGCAGCATTAACATAGTTATAAAGATAAGTTATGCTGAAAATTGAATGGTATGGTAGTAAAAGAAGCAAAGGGGGCAAGAGTAACATGGCCCCATTATGCAACTGACTTGCCAAGAGTTGGGCTGCCAACGATTTGATATTGATGGCCAACGCCGAGGGAGAGATATTAATTAAAAGAAAATAGAAATTCTCTCATCTTGAAGCCCACAGCAATTGACAGAGAGATAGATAGATAGATAGATAGATAGATAGATAGATAGATAGATAGATAGATAGATAGATAGATACAGCACCATGGAATTAATGGTGCTATATACATAAATAATAATAATAATGGATAGAATATTCCCAATGTTGTGCTTTCAAACACCAAAAACTTACTTTGAAATCAGTACTAAATCAAAATTATAAGATAAAAAAAATCAAAAAGCTGCACCTCATTAGCTTTTTAGGTAATGCTATACAATATTTCTCATTAATCATAATGGTCCCCTTCTCAGTTATTAACATTTTAATAATAGTAATTACATTCGGCACAAAACCTTTTGTACAGTCAAGATGTGGCCTTCAAAATCCCCAAAGAAATAAATAATATAAACTCAAGGAAAGCAGGTTAAATAGGTCAGCACATTATTAAAAGTAATTGCTGGTGGGGTATATTGATCTATTGACACCACATTCACTTGAAGAAGACAAACTGAGAATCTCGTGTATGACAGAAGTTAAGTGCTCTCCGCAGAAAGGTGCTGTGGCAGCCAATCAAATTAGCCTAAAGCTGCGACTCAAAGGGCTCTTTTCTGTTATTTCGTCTTCAGAACGTAATAAACAGATTGCAATAGGTGAGGCGTACAAATCACCTCTTACAAGAATCCCCCACGCACTTCATCTATGCAGGCAGTCCATCCACTGCAGACTCATTATTCCATAGGTTTCTACAATTGGTAGACTATATTAGATAACTGTCCGCATAACAAAGTCTCCTCACAATTCATTTGAAATGTGAATTAATGGTCTTAACTGCTATACATTTGGTTTCCATAGAGGAACACTAAGGAAAAAATGATATGTTGTGCTGTATCTAGTACAGGGCTTGGAAAAGTGGAAGACCCAGACATTATTATTTCCCTGTTGACTGGTGTTTCTATATTATATAACCTTATTTTATAAATGATGTTGTTGGCCATATTTATATAAGGTCAATTAGATGCTACATCTGACGTCCATACAATAATTTGGCATTAAATGCCAGAAAACCCCTTGCCCAGCTTCAAGTCGCATCACAAACAATGGGTGACCACATCACTGCAACATGGTCTCTGCCCCTACATCATGCTACTCTCAGCAGGAAAAGCAAAAACTTGGTGACAGATTCCCTTTAAATGGCTATTCCCAACTTTAGATATTATTCCATATTCACAGGATAGGGGATAACTCTCCAATCGCTTGGGGTCCAACCTCTGGAACTCCCACTGATCCAGAGAACCAGGTCTCCGAAGAGCCGCATGTGAATGGAGTAGAGGTCGATCTTGTACACTGTTGTTCCATTCATCCTTAACAGCATAGCCAGCAGTAGCCAGGCTGAATTGAATAGACCACAGCTTCATTTATACCAGATTATTCAGAGCTCTGATTCTCCGGATCAATGAGGGTCCGAGGGATTGGACCCCCAGCAATTGGAAGGTTATTTCCTACCCCATAGACCAGGGGTAACTTCCGTAGAGGAAAATATCCCCTTTAAGCAGCAGATCTAAATAGCTTATGATTATTTGGGTCTCCGTATGTCACATACAATGCAATGAATCTATGCAATATTCCTTGATACCTAGGATAGATCCAGAGCATTGTATGTAATGACATTACAGCAAAGGTCTCTTCTCCTGCAGCAGCTTGTAAAGTCAGTAATTGTCAGGAATGAGAAGGTCTCAGTGTGATAAAAGACGACACGCAGATCTACCTATCCGGACCTGACCTCACCTCCTTACTTACCAAAGTCCCGCACCGTCTGTCTGCTATTTCAGCCTTCTTTTCTGCTCGCTTTCTACAACTGAACATGGACAAAACAGAATTCATCATCTTTCCCCCATCTCACTCTACCCCTCCACCAGACCTATTCATCAATGTCAATGGCTGCTCAGTTTCCCCAGTCCCACACGCCCTATGCCTTGGGGTGATCCTCGACTCTGCCCTCTCTTTCAAGCCACATATCCAAGCCCTTGCCTCCTCCTGCCATCTCAAACTCAAAAATATTTCCCGGATCCGTGCATTCCTTGACCATTACACCGCAAAATCATTAGTGCATGCCCTTATCATCTCCCGCCTCGACTACTCCAACCTCCTACTCTCTGGACTCCCCTCTAGCACTCTGTCACCACTCCAATCCATCCTACACTCTGCTGCCCGACTAATCTACCTGTCTCCCCGCTATTCCCCAGCCTCTCTTCTATGTCAAGCCCTTCACTGGCTTCCTATCGCCCAGAGACTCCAGTTCAAAACCCTCACACTGACATACAAAGTCATCCACAACCTGTCTCCTCCATACATCTGTGACATGGTCTCCCGGTACCTAGCTACACGCAACCTCCAATCCTCTCAAGATCTCCTTCTCTACTCCCCTCTCATCTCTTCTTCCCACAACCGCATCCAAGACTTCTCCCGCTCTTCCCCCATACTCTGGAACTCTCTACCCCAACACATCAGACTCTCGCCTACAATAGAAACCTTCAAAAAGAACCTGAAGACTCACCTCTTCTGACAAGCCTACAGCCTGCAGTGATCCTGAACTTACTGAACTGCCGCACAATCTGCTCTACCTTCTCCTAGTGTTTCATCACCCATCCCCTGCAGATTGTGAGCCCTCGCGGGCAGGTTCCTCCCTCCTTATGTACCCGTGTGCCTTGTTTTTTGCTCAAGTTTAATGTATTTGTCTACATTTGCCCCATATTCACATGTAAAGCGCCATGGAATAAATGGTGCTATAAAAATGTATAATAATAATAAAGTTAGACAATAATAATAATTGTATGTATATAGCGCCAACATATTCCGCTGTGTTTTACGTTATAGAGGGGATTTGTACAGACAATAGACTTTACAGCATAACAATAATCCCTGTTCAAAACAGATACCAAGAGGAATGAGGGCCCTGCTCACAAGCTTACAATCTATGAGGAAAAAGGGGAGACATGAGAGGTGGATGGTAACAATTGTTTTCATTGTTTGGACCAGCCATAGTGGAGTATTACCAGATCACACTGAAAAACCCAGTTCTGATCTTCTTTGGTGGCATTTTATTTTTTCCCCTGTATGTTACTTCCTTCTTATGGTTGGGCAGCATCATACAGGTGAAAAAGTAAACACCCCCAGAGAAGACTTTCTGTTAACTTCCCCTTGGTTGAAGGTGTATTTAGCCTATTAGGCATCGAAACATTAGAAGCTAATACCTCCACAACAGTGAGGAAAAATTATATTTATTCAGCTCTTCAGCCACTTTATCTTGAGGTAACCAGTTTATCATGTAAAAAATAGTGAAAGTGGTTGCTCATAGGGTTAAAAAAAAGACTGCATAAGTCTAACCATTGTCACCCCCCTTATGGGGTGAGGACAACACAATTATAAAGTTAATTATATAATGTTCCAACCTTCCTAATTATGAAGATAATACTGTACATATGTTTTTATCAATTCTGGGTTATTTTTGTGTTTGAAAATGTTATTTAATAGTTTAATAATGTACCAAATAACAAGTAGTAAGAATAATGAGAGGATAATTACACTGTACTCCCGGCATTACCACCAATCCTCAAGTGTTTAGTGCTATTATGTGCTGGTGTCTATGGCAACCGTGCCGAATAATAAATATTAAACATTCGCTTCCATTTTATTTATTGTAATATGGTAAAAATGGAATAAAAATGACAGCCATGAGACACAATGATGACTAAAATATAGAAATAAAATGGAAAAAACTCAATAATAAATTTAATTCAATTTTCTCAGCTGGACATGAAAACATTGCCTGAAAATCTGCAGATGAATGCTTTCTACACTGGCTTCAGAGGCCGCTGCGCCTCCAGGAGAATAATGGATTGATTGAAAGTCATTGTCTTGCCTTTTTTACTTGGTTTGTGAAGGTAGAGAAGCTGCAGTGCTCCGATTAACATGGCGCAAATATTACTTAGTTTATATCTATTTCACTCACGCATATTAGCCCCTTAAAGGCATTTGTTGTAATATATGCTTCGTGTTCCATTGAGCCTAAGCCAGCGCAAAGATTTCACATCATGCTTAGCTGTCTGTAGGCAGAAGAGTGTAAAATGGCAGTAAAAGTTCAGACTCATACTCTTAAAGGGAACCTGTCATCTCAAAAACACTATTTATCTGCAGATAAAGGCTTAATCAAAGCTATCTGACTGCCTTACTGAAAGTCTGGCTAACGGGAGGGAGAAAACTAACTTGTTTCCTCTTTGGAGCCGCTGGTTTTCAGTCATAGGGGTGTGCACAGTGAGGCTACAGTCATCATTCTCAGCACTGCTCATTACTACATCATGCATTTACAGTATGTATTACTTCCTTTCTGCATGTCTCCAACTGTAGGGGATTTATGTGTTACTCCCTCTCTGCATGTTCTTGGCTTGATAGACAGTTCATGTTAGCCCTTCCCCAACCATAAAGTAAATTCATGTTGCGCCTTCCCTGCAGGTCCTGAATCGTATGGTGCATTTCTTTTACCCCTTCCCCCAGGTCCTTGGCCATACAGTGTCTTCTTGTTACTCCTTCTTAGCTGGTTTCTCACTGTTTAGCGCATTCATGTTCCTGTTACTCCTTCCCCCAGGTCATCGACCATAAAGTGTGTTCATGTTACTCCTTCTCGCAGGTCCCTGACCATAAAGTGCGTTCCTATTACTCCTTCTCGCAGGTCCCTGACCATAAAGTGCGTTCCTATTACTCCTTCTCGCAGGTCCCTGACCATAAAGTGCGTTCATGTTACTCCTTCCCCAGGTCACCGACCTTAAAGTGCGCTCCTATTACTCCTTCTCGCAGGTACCTAACCATAAAGTGCATTGCTATTACTCCTTCTCGCAGGTCCCTGACCATAAAGTGCGTTCATGTTACTCCTTCCCCAGGTCACCGACCTTAAAGTGCGCTCCTATTACTCTTTCTCGCAGGTCCCTGACCATAAAGTGCGTTCCTATTACTCCTTCTCGCAGGTCCCTGACCATAATGTGCGTTCATGTTACTCCTTCCCCAGGTCACCGACCTTAAAGTGCGCTCCTATTACTCCTTCTCACAGGTCCCTGACCATAAAGTGCACTCCTATTACTCCTTCTCGCAGATCCCTGACCATAAAGTGCGTTCCTATTACTCCTTCTCGCAGGTCCCTGACCATAAAGTGCGTTCCTATTACTCCTTCTCGCAGATCCCTGACCATAAAGTGCGTTCATGTTACTCCTTCCCCAGGTCACCGACCTTAAAGTGCGCTCCTATTACTCCTTCTCACAGGTCCCTGACCATAAAGTGCTTTCCTATTACTCCTTCTCGCAGGTCCCTGACCATAAAGTGCGTTCCTATTACTCCTTCTCGCAGGTCCCTGACCATAAAGTGCGTTCATGTTACTCCTTCCCCAGGTCACCGACCTTAAAGTGCGCTCCTATTACTCCTTCTCACAGGTTCCTGACCATAAAGTTCGTTCCTATTACTCCTTCTCGCAGGTCCCTGACCATAAAGTGCGTTCCTATTACTCCTTCTCGCAGGTCCCTGACCATAAAGTGCGTTCATGTTACTCCTTCCCCAGGTCACCGACCTTAAAGTGCGCTCCTATTACTCCTTCTCGCAGGTACCTAACGATAAAGTGCATTGCTATTACTCCTTCTCGCAGGTCCCTGACCATAAAGTGCGTTCATGTTACTCCTTCCCCAGGTCACCGACCTTAAAGTGCGCTCCTATTACTCTTTCTCGCAGGTCCCTGACCATAAAGTGCGTTCCTATTACTCCTTCTCGCAGGTCCCTGACCATAATGTGCGTTCATGTTACTCCTTCCCCAGGTCACCGACCTTAAAGTGCGCTCCTATTACTCCTTCTCACAGGTCCCTGACCATAAAGTGCACTCCTATTACTCCTTCTTGCAGATCCCTGACCATAAAGTGCGTTCCTATTACTCCTTCTCGCAGGTCCCTGACCATAAAGTGCGTTCCTATTACTCCTTCTCGCAGATCCCTGACCATAAAGTGCGTTCATGTTACTCCTTCCCCAGGTCACCGACCTTAAAGTGCGCTCCTATTACTCCTTCTCACAGGTCCCTGACCATAAAGTGCTTTCCTATTACTCCTTCTCGCAGGTCCCTGACCATAAAGTGCGTTCCTATTACTCCTTCTCGCAGGTCCCTGACCATAAAGTGCGTTCATGTTACTCCTTCCCCAGGTCACCGACCTTAAAGTGCGCTCCTATTACTCCTTCTCACAGGTTCCTGACCATAAAGTGCGTTCCTATTACTCCTTCTCGCAGGTCCCTGACCATAAAGTGCGTTCCTATTACTCCTTCTCGCAGGTCCCTGACCATAATGTGCGTTCATGTTACTCCTTCCCCAGGTCACCGACCTTAAAGTGCGCTCCTATTACTCCTTCTCACAGGTCCCTGACCATAAAGTGCACTCCTATTACTCCTTCTTGCAGATCCCTGACCATAAAGTGCGTTCCTATTACTCCTTCTCGCAGGTCCCTGACCATAAAGTGCGTTCCTATTACTCCTTCTCGCAGATCCCTGACCATAAAGTGCGTTCATGTTACTCCTTCCCCAGGTCACCGACCTTAAAGTGCGCTCCTATTACTCCTTCTCACAGGTCCCTGACCATAAAGTGCTTTCCTATTACTCCTTCTCGCAGGTCCCTGACCATAAAGTGCGTTCCTATTACTCCTTCTCGCAGGTCCCTGACCATAAAGTGCGTTCATGTTACTCCTTCCCCAGGTCACCGACCTTAAAGTGCGCTCCTATTACTCCTTCTCACAGGTTCCTGACCATAAAGTTCGTTCCTATTACTCCTTCTCGCAGGTCCCTGACCATAAAGTGCGTTCCTATTACTCCTTCTCGCAGGTCCCTGACCATAAAGTGCGTTCATGTTACTCCTTCCCCAGGTCACCGACCTTAAAGTGCGCTCCTATTACTCCTTCTCGCAGGTACCTAACGATAAAGTGCATTGCTATTACTCCTTCTCGCAGGTCCCTGACCATAAAGTGCGTTCATGTTACTCCTTCCCCAGGTCACCGACCTTAAAGTGCGCTCCTATTACTCTTTCTCGCAGGTCCCTGACCATAAAGTGCGTTCCTATTACTCCTTCTCGCAGGTCCCTGACCATAATGTGCGTTCATGTTACTCCTTCCCCAGGTCACCGACCTTAAAGTGCGCTCCTATTACTCCTTCTCACAGGTCCCTGACCATAAAGTGCACTCCTATTACTCCTTCTTGCAGATCCCTGACCATAAAGTGCGTTCCTATTACTCCTTCTCGCAGGTCCCTGACCATAAAGTGCGTTCCTATTACTCCTTCTCGCAGATCCCTGACCATAAAGTGCGTTCATGTTACTCCTTCCCCAGGTCACCGACCTTAAAGTGCGCTCCTATTACTCCTTCTCACAGGTCCCTGACCATAAAGTGCTTTCCTATTACTCCTTCTCGCAGGTCCCTGACCATAAAGTGCGTTCCTATTACTCCTTCTCGCAGGTCCCTGACCATAAAGTGCGTTCATGTTACTCCTTCCCCAGGTCACCGACCTTAAAGTGCGCTCCTATTACTCCTTCTCACAGGTTCCTGACCATAAAGTGCGTTCCTATTACTCCTTCTCGCAGGTCCCTGACCATAAAGTGCGTTCCTATTACTCCTTCTCGCAGGTCCCTGACCATAAAGTGCGTTCCTATTACTCCTTCTCACAGGTCCCTGACCATAAAGTGCGTTCCTATTACTCCTTCTCGCAAGTCCCTGACCATAAAGTGCGTTCATGTTACTCCTTCCCCAGGTCACCGACCTTAAAGTGCGTTCCTATTACTCCTTCTCGCAGGTCCCTGACCATAAACTGCGTTCCTATTACTCCTTCTCGCAGGTCCGTGACCATAAAGTGCGTTCCTATTACTCCTTCTCGCAGGTCCCTGACCATAAAGTGCGTCCCTGTTACTCCTTTCACCAGATCACTGACCATAAAGTGTGTTCCTGTTACTCCTTCCACCAGATCTCTGACCATACAGTGCGTTCTTGCTATCTCTGCCCTGCAAGTCCTCAACCTTACAGTACATTCATGTTACTGCTTCCCTGCATGCTCCTGACCAAGCAGAGTGTTCATGATATTCCTTCCCTGCAAGTCCCCAACAATACAGTGTGTTCATATTATACTTTTCCTGCAGGTTGCGTTCATGTTATCCCGTCCTTGCAAGTCCCTGACCATACAGTACGTTCATGTTACTCCTTCCTGCAGGTTCCTGACCATACAGTGCATTCCTGTTATTCCTGCCCTGCAGGTATCCTGACCGTATAGTACATTCTTGTTACGCCTTCCACCAGGTTCCTGACCATACAGTGCGTTCATGTTATCCCCTCCATTGAAGTCCTCAACCTTATTGTACATTCATGTCACTCCTTCCCTGCAATTCCCCGACCATACAGTGTATTCATGTCACTCCTTCCCTGCAAGTCCCTGACCATACAGTGTATTCATGTTATACTGCTTTCCTGCAGGTCCTCAACCTTACAGTACGTTCATGTTACTCCTTCCCTGCAGGCTTATGACCACAAAGAACAAAGGAAAGCACCAATTATGGAGATCCAGTATTATGATGAAATAAATATTTTTATTATTATTATATACAACAACAAGTGAGGCAGGAGTGGGGGAAAGGATACCAGAAAAAAAAAAACACACCACAAGGGACAAAGGAAGATTGCAAGTTATATCACTGAAAGCAGTACAATTGATGTTATACAGGGATAAATAGAAAATAAAGTGCCTATGTGCTGAATAACAATAGATGGCATAAATGTATAGGTATACTGCTAGTGTATAGATTTAGGGCAATCAGTAAATAGTGAATATGTGCAAATATAAGGAAGGAGGATTGTAATGAAGAAGTAGAAGTGCATGTGCCAAAGAGTTTATGAGAGGCTAAATAGTCACAGCTGGATCAAGTAACATGAAGAAGGTATTAAAAATAATGCTGTAAGAGGTGGATGAAATCCTCTCATGATTAACTGGTGCAAGTGGTGGTTGTCCCTTGGATGCGTCCACCCCGACCCGCGTTTCGGCATCTGCCTTCGTCAGGTGATCACGAGTTTAGCCTCTCATAAACTCTTTGGCACATGCACTTTTATTTCTTCATTACAATTCGCCTTCCTTATATTTGCACATATTTACTATATTATATATATATAATTTGTTTTTATTTTTTTGTGTACCTTGTCCTTGAGGTTTTTTATCAGGTTCTCGACCATACAGAGCATTCATGTTACACCTTCCCTGCAGGCCCCCTGACCGTACAGTCCGTTCATGTTATCCGTTGTCCCTTCTTTTCAGGTCCCCGACCATAGTGTGCATTCATGATGCCTTCCCCGCAGGTCCCCTGCACACAGTACACTCATAAGTTACTCCCTTCAAGTTTTTTTCGCCTTCTTTCTTTAACTTATTAAGAAGAGGGGGCAGGGAATGCTTGACCGCAGAATCTAACTTCACAAAGCATATTTGCACCCTGTAACCATGTAGACAATTAACTTTGCATAAAAACTGTAGACCCAATGGTAGGATATCAATCACCTGTAATTGCATAGTTGTTTATATTTTTTATTTTAGATCCAGTGTGATAATAATCCAAAATGGTTGCAAGAGCTCAGACGCCAAGCTTTTTTTATAAGAGCCAGAAATTACCACAGTTATGCAAAAATTCCCCTATTCCTTCCCTGCATGGCACAGCAGTAATGGTGACTATGTGACTATTAGGTAGACAAATAAAAGGATGCATAAATATATTCCAATGGGTGACAGAAAAGCTACACAAATCTACAGATAGGTATAAGATTGCACTTTCCAACAAACTTAATATTTGCAGCCCATAAAATATGCTCCAGAATTTCAGTCCTCTTCCACATTTACAGTATTGGCAGGCATGCAATGAAAAAATGCCAACATTTCAAAAAAGGTGGCATTCCTCATCCTATAAAAAAACTTTATTCAAAATTATTGAAAAATGGAAGCAAGAGGATGCAGGCAGCGTAATGAATGACAGATGTTTTGCGTATCACCACACTTCAACTGGTCCTACTAGTTAGTAGTAATTTTGCAAAGACTTCCCCTCCCTTCGTTCAGCACCACAATATCTCCACAGCCAGAAGGTGTGTTTGAATAATTCCTGATATGAGATATATTGGATAGCACCTGGTCATTCTTAAAGCTTTTCCTTTTTTGTAAAACACTTGTGGCAGGCACGCAATCCTCCTTCACTTCCAGCCTTCCACTATTCCCGCCTACCAGATGTCCAAGAATAGAGACACGTGGCATGCCGATCCTAGCCCGGTCCTGAGTTTCACCTGACAGCTTCTTCTTGGGCCGATTGAGCATACTCCCTGACCTATGAGTTTTAATGTTCTGTGTGCATTTCTATTTCTATCAGTTAGCATTGTAAGTTGAATCTAACAACCATTGGTATGTGTTATGTGTTAAAAAAAGTTAACTAATGAAATGCACATATAATACCAATTTTCAGTTACATACAATCTGCCCCAGGAAGAAGCTGTCAGGCGAAACCCAAGTTTGGGTTAGCATTGTTGCGCTGTGTGTCTCTTTACATATTGCTTTATATGGCAATTTTATCACCTGGCTACTATGAGTATAATAAAATCCCTTATTGAATATGGGCTGCCCTGTATTCAGTTTTGTTTTCTGAGGTCATCTGAACTGAATATTGGATGACTGCAAGTGAAGGAGGATTGCATGACTGCCGCGCCGAGGTGCTTGTTTTCTATCTACATGATGACACTGTACAGGAGGTAGGGGAGAAGAATTCTGGAGGATATTTTACATGCTATAAAGATCAATGTAAAGTGTATACAGAAAGTTGTCAATCAGTGGTGTGGGCGGGTTATACAGAGCTCAGCATTCAGAGCACTGCTAGTTCTGCAGCAGAGAAAACGGTAATTGTTTCAAAATGACAGCATGTAGACCAGCAGGTGACATATTTCTAGAATCAGGGTCTCAGCACCTACATTATGTTGCTTTCAGATTACTACACTGTGTGCAGAATTATTAGGCAAGTTGTATTTTGATCACATGATACTTTTTATGCATGTTGCCCTACTCCAAGCTGTTCAGGCTTGAGAGCCAACTACCAATTAAGTAAATCAGGCGATGTGCATCTCTGTAATGAGGAGGGGTGTTGTCTAATGACATCAACACCCTATATAAGGTGTGCTTAACTATTAGGCAACTTCCTTTCCTTTGGCAAAATGGGTCAGAAGAGAGATTTGACGGGCTCTGAAAAGTCCAAAATTGTGAGATGTCTTGCAGAGGGATGCAGCAGTCTTGAAATTGCCACATTTTTGAAGCGTGATCACCGAACAATCAAGCGTTTCATGGTAAATAGCCAACAGGGTCGCAAGAAGCGTGTTGGGCAAAAAAGGCGCAAAATAACTGCCCATGAATTAAGGAAAATCAAGCATGAAGCTGCCAAGATGCCATTTGCCACCAGTTTTGCCATATTTCAGAGCTGCAACGTTACTGGAGTATCAAAAAGCACAAGGTGTGTGATACTCAGGGACATGGCTAAGGTAAGGAAGGCTGAAAAACGACCACCTTTGAACAAGAAACAAGATAAAATGTCAAGACTGGGCCAAGAAATATCTTAAGACTGACTTTTCAGGTTTTATGGACTGATGAAATGAGAGTGACTCTCGATGGGCCAGAGGCTGGACCAGTAAAGGGCAGAGAGCTCCACTCCGACTCAGACGCCAGCAGGGTGGAGGTGGGGACTGGTATGGGCTGGTATCATCAAAGATGAACTTGTGGGACCTTTTCAGGTTGAGGATTGGGTTCAAGCTCAACTCCCAGACCTACTGCCAGTTTCTGGAAGACAACTTCTTCAAGCATTGGTACAAGAAGAAGTTGGCATCGTTCAAAAAAAATATGATTTTCATGCAGGACAATGCTCCATCAGATGCCTCCAACTACTCCACAGTGTGGCTGGCCAGTAAAGGTCTCAAAGAAGAAAAAATAATGATATGACCCCCTTGTTCACCTGATCTGAACCCCATAGAGAACCTGTGTTCCCTCATAAAATGTGAGATTTACAGGGAGGGAAAACAGTCCACCTCTCGGAACAGTGTCTGGGAGGCTGTGGTGGCTGCTGCACGCAATGTTCATCGTAAACTGATCAAGCAACTAACAGAATTTATGGATGGAGGCTGCTGAGTGTCATCATAAAGAAAGGTGGCTATATTGGCCACTAATTTTGGGGGATTTTGTTTTTGCATGTCAGAAATGTTTATTTCTAAATTTTGTGCAGTGACATTGGTTTACCTGGTGAGATGGGGATATATTTGGTTCTTATTAAGTTGCCTAATAATTCTACACAGTAATAGTTACCTGCACAAACAGATATCCTCCTA
The DNA here is from genome assembly GCF_032444005.1 of Ranitomeya imitator. Classification (NCBI taxonomy): domain Eukaryota; kingdom Metazoa; phylum Chordata; class Amphibia; order Anura; family Dendrobatidae; genus Ranitomeya; species Ranitomeya imitator. The sequence continues at coordinate 174,998,925 of NC_091288.1, forward strand.
AGGCTGGTTTCACATTTGCGTTTTTTTGGGTGCGTTTTTGCGGTAAAAAATGCAAAAAAAGCATGGTGAAAAAACGCATGTAAACGCGTGCAAACGCTGCGTTTTTATGACGCATGCGTTTTTGTATATGGTGAAAAAAACGCGGCGTTTTGACGCGTTTACATGCGTTTTTTCATGCGTTTGCGTTTTTTAAACGCATGCTGAGAAATGTGTGACAGCTGCCAATCATCAAAATAAAGTAAAAAACCCACTATAAACAGAAATAGTTAGGGTTAGGGTTAGGGGTAGGGTTAGGGGTAGGGATCATAACCCTAACCCTAACCCTAAAGGGATCCTAACCCTAACCCTACCGCTAACCCTAACCCTAAAGGGATCCTAACCCTAACCCTACCCCTAACCCTAACCCTAACCCTACCTCTAACCCTAACGATCCTAACCCTATCCCTACCCCTAACCCTACCCCTAACCCTAACCCTAAAGGGATTAGGGTTAGGGGTAGGGTTAGGGTTAGGGGTAGGGTTAGGGGTAGGGTTAGGATCCCTTAGGGTTAGGGTTAGGGGTAGGGTTAGGGTTAGGGGTAGGGTTATGGTTAGGATCCCTTAGGGTTAGGGGTAGGGTTAGGGTTAGGGGTAGGGTTAGGGTTAGGATCCCTTAGGGGTAGGGTTAGGGATAGGGTTAGGGTTAGGGGTAGGGTTAGGGTTAGGATCCCTTTATCACTTTTATGTTGGGGGGTGGCATATTAGTGTGTTTTCTGGTTTTTCAATATAAAAACGCATGCGTTTTTAACGCAAAAAAACGCATGCACAAAAAAACGCATGCGTCCCCATTGACTCCAATGTATTTTTTTACCCCAAAAAAACGCATGAAAACGCATGCGTTTTTTTTTGTCCAAAAAACGCCTCTCAAAAATACTACAAGTTGCATTTCTGAAAATGAACGCATGCAGTAAAAAAACGCATGCGTTGCAAAACGCGACCAAACGCGTACAAACAAAAACGCATGCGTTTTCAATGTTAAATATAGGAAAAAAAATGCATGCATTTTTTTGAAAAAAAAACGCTGCAGACAAAAACGCAAGTGTGAAACCACCCTAAGATAGCGAAATCTAAAAAAAAAAAACACTCAAACTTCCAAAAATATTAAGCTTTGATATTTATGAGTCTTTTGGGTTGACTGAGAACATAGTTGTTGATCAATAATAAAAATAATCCTCTAAAATACAACTTGCCTAATAATTCTGCACACAGTGAATTAAAAACCTGTTAAAAAAGGGACCCAGTAACCTAAAATTGTCATTGTTAATAATAATAGATATATAGCCAAAGCAGCAAATGATGATGAGAAACCACAAACAGGATCCATACATTGCAATGGATCTTCATCCCATCAAGTCTACGTATAATCCATAATTTCTATAACAAAGTTAGGCAACAGATGTGTCTTCAGTTTATTGGATTCCCAGCATCCTCTGCCTGACACTGGCATTTTAAGCCAATTGATTTAACAGATCAATGTTTTCTTCTGTCAAATTTCCATTTATTGAACATCATTCAAAGTTATCACCCGATATACGAATGTAAAGCTATGTTTGGCTTATTTTATCTATCACTTTAGCATTTTTTAGTGGTCATGTTAAATAATCTTGTAACCACATCATCCATAATTTGGCATTATGTAAATGCATAAACATTCAGGGAGTGCATAAGGTTCAAGCAGGATGAGACTATGTCAGGATTTTAAAGAAGGTTTTCCGTATGAGGAGGGGATCGGCAATCCATGATGGCACATATCTGCCGGGAGGTGTACATACATCCCGATAGGCATCATTGGCGATGCTCACCTCTTAATGTAGGAAGCGAGTGGCATCAAACAACTCCTTCAAGGGTTTGTCCAGTTCAGAGAACTCATTGAAGATTTCGAAGTTAATATAGGCGAGATCCAAGTAGATTGATGATGTAGAGGACATATATTTTACTTTGTAGGACCCAGAACAATATCTGTGCTTTCTATATAGAGGAGTGAGGATTTGTCAACTCCTCAACAATTATTATAGCAAAAAAATATCTTATTCTAAATCTCACAAAATTATTATGAATTATTGACCCAAGTCTCAAATTTGCAGAAAGTATTGGTTGGCCATTGCTGACAAAGCCAATATACCTGTCCTGCAAGAGTCAGAGATATGCATCCATTTTGTCCCAAAGTGTATTTATTTACTTAAAACATGATGGTTATGACACGCTAAAGCTCATTTAGGACTGTTAAATAATAACTGCACAATTGCTGAAGTCCTAAAACTACAGTGGCCTCCATGGTATCATTCCCTCGAATTTACTAGTGAGCTTCGTGAATTAATCACAAGTGACATGTAAGATTTCAGCACCATGGAGAGCTGCTCCGGCACCAATGTGTCACCTTTAGCTGAACCTTGTATGCAGACCTAATTATTTCCTCCTATTAACTGGCGGATTCTCATTTAAATGTAGTCCATCAATTTGTTGAGCCTTTTTCGAATGAAATGCCTTTGATCTATTGATTCTGTACACAAAAGACAAAAGCTTAGCAAACACGATTTGGATTTTTCAAATCTAATTCTGTAATTCATTTTCATGGCCACATCAAATATTAATGCGTATTTCCTGTAGATAAAGATTGTCACATCGGATTTTCAAACGCTTACATTTATATAGTCAATTTGTCTTTTGCTTCACAATAGACAGGACTCATGTTTTATTTAAAATCAGATGATTTCTTATAGATTCACCAACTTTATCTACAAACTGTTGATCTAAAGATGGATGATAGATAAATGGATATAGATAGAAAGATAATAGATAGATAATAGATAGATGATAAATAGATAGAAAATAGATAATAGATAGATGATAAATAGATAATAGATAGATATTAGATAGAAAGATAGATAATAGATAGATAGATGTTAAATAGATATATAGATAATAGATAAATAGATAATAGAGAGATAGATAGATAGATAGATAGATAGATAGATAGATAGATAGATAGATAGATAGATAGATAGATAGATAGATAGATGGATAATAGATAGATAGTGGTAGATGATAGACAGGTAGATAAATAATAGATGATAGATAGCTAGATGACAGATAATAGAGAGATGGATAATAGATAGAGAGATAGATAGATAGATATACAGGGGTTGGACAAAATAATGGAAGCGCCTAACGTTTTGGCATCATAATCTTCGAACATGTTATAAACATGCAAACCGGGACATATGGTAATGTTTTATAGTTGATTTGTGTTATGTGATATGTGTATGAAAATTAACTGTTTGCCTTGCATAATTATAAGAACATTGATGAGAACCTGATACCAATGGCAGACCTCTCGGATTTTCAAAGAGGCCAAATTGTTGGTGCTCTTATGGCAGGCGCTAGTGTAACAGAAAGTGCCCGAATGCTTGGCGTGTCAAGAGGTACTGTCTCCAAAGTAATGACTGCGTTTGAAAGAGAAGGAAAAACGTCCGCAGCAAAGCACAGGTCCGGCCGAAAGTCAAAGTTGACTGAGAGAGACCATCGGACTCTAAAGCGACCCCTGTCCAACCCCTGTAGATAGATAATAGATAGATAGATAATATATAGATAATAGATAGATAGATAATAGATAGATGATAGATAGATAGATAATAGATAATAGAGAGATAGATACAGTTAGGGCCAGAAATATTTGGACAGTGACACAATTTTCGCGAGTTGGGCTCTGCATGCCACCACATTGGATTTGAAATGAAACCTCTACAACAGAATTCAAGTGCAGATTGTAACGTTTAATTTGAAGGGTTGAACAAAAATATCTGATAGAAAATGTAGGAATTGTACACATTTCTTTACAAACACTCCACGTTTTAGGAGGTCAAAAGTAATTGGACAAATAAACATAACCCAAACAAAATATTTTTATTTTCAATATTTTGTTGCAAATCCTTTGGAGGCAATCACTGCCTTAAGTCTGGAACCCATGGACATCACCAAACGCTGGGTTTCCTCCTTCTTAATGCTTTGCCAGGCCTTTACAGCCGCAGCCTTCAGGTCTTGCTTGTTTGTGGGTCTTTCCGTCTTAAGTCTGGATTTGAGCAAGTGAAATGCATGCTCAATTGGGTTTAGATCTGGAGATTGACTTGGCCATTGCAGAATGTTCCACTTTTTGGCACTCATGAACTCCTGGGTAGCTTTGGCTGTATGCTTGGGGTCATTGTCCATCTGTACTATGAAGCGCCGTCCAATCAACTTTGCAGCATTTGGCTGAATCTGGGCTGAAAGTATATCCCGGTACACTTCAGAATTCATCCGGCTACTCTTGTCTGCTCTTATGTCATCAATAAACACAAGTGACCCAGTGCCATTGAAAGCCATGCATGCCCATGCCATCACGTTGCCTCCACCATGTTTTACAGAGGATGTGGTGTGCCTTGGATCATGTGCCGTTCCCTTTCTTCTCCAAACTTTTTTCTTCCCATCATTCTGGTACAGGTTGATCTTTGTCTCATCTATCCATAGAATACTTTTCCAGAACTGAGCTGGCTTCTTGAGGTGTTTTTCTGCAAATTTAACTCTGGCCTGCCTATTTTTGGTATTGATGAATGGTTTGCATCTAGATGTGAACCCCTTGTATTTACTGTCATGGAGTCTTCTCTTTACTGTTGACTTAGAGACAGATACACCTACTTCAGTGAGAGTGTTCTGGACTTCAGTTGATGTTGTGAACGGGTTCTTCTTCACCAAATTAAGTATGCGGCGATCATCCACCACTGTTGTCATCCGTGGACGCCCAGGCCTTTTTGAGTTCCCAAGCTCACCAGTCAATTCCTTTTTTCTCAGAATGTACCCAACTGTTGATTTTGCTACTCCAAGCATGTCTGCTATCTCTCTGATGGATTTTTTCTTTTTTTCAGCCTCAGGATGTTCTGCTTCACCTCAATTGAGAGTTCCTTTGACCGCATGTTGTCTGCTCACAGCAACAGCTTCCAAATGCAAAACCACACACCTGGAATCGACCCCTGACCTTTTAACTACTTCATTGATTACAGGTTAATGAAGGAGACGCCTTCAGAGTTAATTGCAGCCCTTAGAGTCCATTGTCCAATTACTTTTGGTCCCTTGAAAAAGAGGACGCTATGCATTACAGAGCTATGATTCCTAAACCCTTTCTCCGATTTGGATGTGGAAACTATCATATTGCAGCTGGGAGTGTGCACTTTCAGCCCATATTATATATATAATTGTATTTCTGAACATGTTTTTGTAAACAGCTAAAATAACAAAACTTGTGTCACTGTCCAAATATTTCTGGCCCTAACTGTATATAGATAGATAGATAGATAAAAGATAATACATAGATAGATAATAGAGAGATAATAGATAGATAGACCATAGAGATAGATAGATAGATAATAGATGTTTGATAGATAGATAGATGATAGATAATAGAGAGATAGATAATAGATAGAGAGATAAATTATAGATAGATAGATGATAGATAATGGTGAGAGATAGATAATAGATAGATAATAGATGGATAAATAGATGGATAGATTATTTAAATGCATTGATGTAAATAAATAGACACATTATTCCTGATTTTTAACTAATTTTAGTCCATTGTTTTATTTTACTTTTTCTAATAAGTAAATACCAAAAAGTGATTTAATAATGGAGTACACCTTGAAAACAAACTGTTACCTGAATGTTTCCATCTCTCAGAAAAGTCCTGGCACATCACTAGGATGAGCCATCATTTTATAATTGATGGCGGTGTCAAGGTAAAAATATATATCTTTATACTCTTTTGTACTTTTATATTCTTATGCTGTGAAACAATAAGTTTTTCCCCTTCGCTTGCTAATGCATATGTAATTGTTTTTAAGATGGCTGCCAGTATTCACCTTTGCCCTACTTTTTGTTCTTGCCAAAAAGCTACTTTCGTTTCTGAAGCTAAAGTATCGTTTCTGGAGAAATGGAAACTTAACAAGATGTGGACAAAGGAAGATTCATCAGCTGACGTCAGAGCCAACCAGAAGGACTGAATACTAGATACATTGCTTAACCCCCGCCTATCCCCGCCATCTGCACACCTTCCCCCAATAGATCATGTAATGTTGTGTATCAGGAAATAAAGTCCAGTCGTTGCTGTGACGTTACACACGAGCATGCAATGAGTTTGAACCAGCATTGTGTCTGACTCATTCTTATCCGGTACCAACATGCTCTTAATCTAATTTGGAATGACTGGTGGATGAAGGGTATTGTCGTGACGACCCAGACAATTTGGCGCAACCAACGTGGGGCGTGGCCGGTGATCCGAGACCCCCTGGACCCATGCCTGGACGTCTGTGGATGACACCTGTAGTGGCTGACCTCGAGGACTGATCACCCTCCAAACACGGTAAGTGGAGATCATACATTCTGTATGTGTCACACTTGCTAGTGTTTCAGCCATTATTGGTTAGTCTGTGGTCTCCTTGGGTCTGGGGAGTGACCGGTCGAGTGGTGAGACCGAGCGCGATCCCATGCCACGCTTCGAACCAGCAACTGAGAGACGTTGCACTCTGCGCGTCCTCGTGTACACCACACCTCCTCCACCGGTCATTGTACTCCATTCAACCACCCTACCCGTGACTATTGTCTAGTAGTGATAGAGTGAAAGATTGAGAAGTTTGTAGATTGGGGGCGGCTGAGAGAAAAAGATAGGAGACGCAGCCTCTGTGATATTGCACGCATTGGTAATTAAGACGTCCCAAGGGGGGACCACCAGAATCACATTGGTAATTAAGACGTCCCAAGTGGGGGGACCACCAGAATCACATTGGTAATTAAGACGTCCCAAGTGGGGGGACCACCAGAATCACATTGGTAATTAAGACGTCCCAAGTGGGGGGACCACCAGAATCTCAGTGGAGGGGTCTCACTAGGAGACCGCCTCCCAACGTTTAGAATATCGTGACAGGGTAGACTGTTAATCACTGGTGTTCAGAGGTTAGGGACAGCACGTCGAACGCGAGGCTCTGTGTTTTTTTTTTGTTGGGAAACCAGTGTTGTTACCGCTGTCAGCGGCCTACTGCAGAAGGGCGTAGTATTCTGTGAGTCATGTTGCGTCTCTTATGGCAGAAGAAGTCCGTGCCCCACGAGTTAAGTGAGGATGCTGTGGAAGTCAAGACAATAGTAGAGTCACGGGAGGGCAAGAAGGCAGTCAAGAATGTTGAAAGAGAAAGGATTGTTAGAACAAGTGCAAGCTCATCTGCGAGTTGCGCGAGGTTTAAAGAAAGAGGTTGATGGAGAGGAAAGATGAAAGGATGCAGAGCCCATGTTTGGTTATAAAATATCTCAATCATTGGTTTTTCTAAGGTGTTTTGGTATATGAATTGTGTGAAGGTTTTGTAGAAATTAATTGAGTCTGAGAATTGCTGTATTCCGCTACTCTGTGTGGTTTTCCGAGACACCCGATGGGAGGGGGGAGTCAAATAGCTGCGTTGTTGTTTTTCTTCTTTTGTGTTGAGGAATGCTGCAAATTCTTATCTCTGTGTTTATAGCCGATGGGAGGGGTGAACCCCTGCGCGAATTGTTTTTTTGATTTTTCCTCTTTGTGCTGCGGGCCAGAGAAAGGGGGGCCAAAGTTTTCAGAAGAACTTAACCTATTCAGTATCAGCAGCTGCAGCGATCTTTACTCGCTCTCTAGTCCCCCTCCCATCCCCCGCCACAGCTGCAAGGACACAGCTCGCAGCTCCATTCCTTATCAGTGGCCCGGGCTTCAGCTCCAGCCCCCCTCCCTTACACAAATCCAGTGTCATATTCCAATATCCATTTAAACCCTGTGTCTGGAAATCTCTCTCGCCATGTTAATTCTCAGACCAAGACAAGACAGATGGATTTGTAAACATTGCGGTCAGACAAACCCAGACTGGAGAAATACTTGTATAATCTGTGCTGCAACCCAACCTAAGTGAATTACACTGATTCCTGTCCAGATAAGATCACATGCAGTGATATAAGAAGCTGACACAGGATAGTGGGTAGTGGGGACATTAACTTTGGGAGTAAGCTGACAGTAATCCTTTTGGGAAGGAGCTGTAGACCAGCATGTCATGTCACCCCCAACCGGTCATCTAGTCACCCCCCACCACCAGAGAACCAACCACATCAGGTAGTATAAGACAGATACAGGAGTATTATCCCTGGAAGCCCTCTGACTAGCTAGCTACGCTAAAATAATTGGCTGACCCTGAGAACAAACCTTTCCCATTTTACAGATAAAGATAATATGATGGACGTATAAGTGCACCTGAGCAGACCTAGAGAGTTGGTGAGCCAAGATGATGGTCAGATGGTCCTTACGTTATATAACCCCTATGTAGATGAGTATAATGAGATGTATATCTTACATGCCCTTTCCACGGTTATGCTGGCCCTGATAGGCCCAGATCCACCCCCAATAATGCCTGTAGAAAAAAAAAAAATAGGGGGGATAGTGTCTCTAACCCTGGCAGTTAGAATATCCTTATGTCACACTGCTTCAGTATGTGGGTAATTTTTTTTTTTTGTTTTGTTGTGTGTACAGACAGAGCAGGAAGCCATTGTTGCCACTGTTAGTTTTCACAAGTATCTGGCAGATCTGAACTGTCGGGTTTCGGCCTCGAAACTTCGGTTCTGCCTTGGTCAAGTGATATTTTTGGGTCACTGTCTCCTTCAGGGTGCCAGACACCTCACAGAAGAAAGAAAAATAGCCGTCAGCTACAAAAGATGTGACTGAGCTCCAGCGTTTCCTTGGACTATGTACTTATTGTTGTCAGTGAATACCGGACGCATCCCGCATAATGCAATTTCTCTACAATGCCCTGAAAGACTGTTCAAGATATGGTGATGATTTTGGCAGATTCCACACCGGATAAGCTGTTACTACGGAAGATACTGTAGTGCACGGAGCTGCACTCACTCCCTCCCACCCTGTCAGGACAAGAAGCAGAATTTCAGGCTCTGTCTACTGCATGTGTTCTGGCCAAAGACAGGCGGGCTAATATATACACGGACTCACAGTATGCATTTGGTATTGCTCATGATTTCGGAGCCCTATGAGCCAATCGAGGATTTGTTACTACTGCCGGGACTCAGTGAAGAATGCTGAAGCTGTTAAAGCCCTCATGGACTCAATCGAATTACCTACTCAGGTGGCCATTATCAAAGTTAAGGAGCACGGTACTATGAAACAGACCACAGACTGTTGGTAACGCCTTTGCGGATATGCAAGCAAAAGCTGCTGCTCTCCTGCCTGTTGAACAGCCCATACCAGCTATAGTGACCACACGCTCTCAGCGTAAACAGTTACAAGAAACACTGACTCTACAGGAACCTGATGATCTACGACAGACTGAGGTTTTCTGCCGGACCCCGCAAGACCGCTTAATGACGATGCAGAGAATGTCTCCAAAGGAAGAAGTGAAGTAGTGGAAAGCTGATGGAGCACGTATGGACAAGGTCGCTGGAAAAAGGACCAACTTGTGTGTCTCCCTAAGCGGATGTGCCCTGCTATTGTCACGTGGGCGCATGGGCCCACACATCGAGGTATCTGTCAGACCTGCAAACCCGGTCAACTTCAACGTGTACCCCCGAAGCATCTTGCTAAGCTCGATTATCCTTTCCAAAAGCTCCAGGTGGACGACAGGACCACATCACGTTGCCTAAGTCTGGAAGGTATGAATATTGTCTGGTGGTTGTCGATATGTTCTCCAGTTGGCCAGAAGCATTCCCTGTTACCAACGTGACTACAAAGACCACAGCAAAGAAACTGGTGATGGAAGTTATATGCAGATATGGTGTTCCAGAAGTTGCTGAAAGTGACCAAGGCCCGGCCTTTTCTTCTCGTGTATCAGGAGGTTCTGACAATGCTTGGATCCACTGTAGCCCTCAATACTCCGTACCATCCACAATCTAGTGGGAAAGTTAAGAGGCTGAATGGCACACTGAAGGGACAATTGACCAAATTGATGCAGGAGACTACGGCTCCATGGCCATGGCTCTTACACATTCGTACTACCCCTATTGCAAAATATGGCCTGTCCCCATATGAGATATTGTTTGGTGCTAGGTTCTCAGTTGTAAATTTTCAGTCTCAGTAGTTGTCAGAAGAAACTGACCGTGCTGTTCAATATGTTATTCAGCTTAGTAAAAATGTTGCTAACACCCATGTTTTAGTTTTTTTTTCCCTTCCAGATTCAGCAGAAACCGATATTGGTCACAATTTGAAGCCTGGTGGTTTTATGGTCGTGAAAAGCTATGTCAGTAAAACTTGAAGGAAAGAGCACCTGGATCTACGCTTCACACTGCAAAAGAGACCGAACCAGCGCTTAGTCACAGTGATGATCGAAGGAAAATGTTGCTGTTGTTTTTGGTCCTAGGGCCAGGGGCCATCCTCGCCCCTACCTTCTCGGCCCCTATTGTAAATAAGAATACCGGTGCCACTATTCTCTGGGTAAATCTAACGGCCCCGGTAAATATCTGGTGATTTGATTTCTGCAATGTAGCCAAGTGCCCCGAGACTCAACGGGTGGTAGAGGGAATCATCCAGTATTATATATGTGTTAGAAGTTTTCTCCATAGAAACACAAACAGCCCCAAGAAAAAATGTATGGTTAGAATGGGTAAGATACAATGTACAAGTCCAGAATATCTCTGTAGGACGTATTGCTTGTGCTGCAGCGAATACACATCTATACACACATGCATTTTTTTTTTCCTGATGACAATACCACTGCCTGTGTTATGAATCTGTTGAAGGGTCTAAAGTCCACTGATTGCTCAGATTATGTCCCACTAATTCATGAAGCACCTAAACTAAAGGTCCCAGGGGGGATAACCGTATTAGCTGATAATTATACCTGCTATAATTCCCACGACACTACAGGTACACCAGTAGGGGTCTTCGAGACAGGTTTCTGCAAAGAGAACAGTTCCCTAGATACTGATTTGCTAGCTAATCATACACAGTATATGTACGATATTTATTGGTTATGTGGAGATGGTAAGCTCCGTCCTAGGTTGCCTAATGCCTGGACAGGTCAATGTACCCTTGTTAAACTAGCTATGCAGTTCAAGATTTTACCTTGGGATCCGGAGACACCTGATGAACATACCAGAAAGAGGAGAAGTCTTGATCAGCTCCATATGAGTTATGAAGAAGATCCATTGGTATATGTCGATGGCATTGGAGTGCCAAGGAGGGTGCCTGACCAATTTAAAGCCCAGAACCAGATCTATGCTAGCTTTGCTTCTTTAATCCACAAGTGCAGATTAATAAAAATGTTGATGGGATCAATTATATATATTACAGTGAATATAGTTTTGCCAAGTTTATCTGTGAAGCCTTCCAAGGTATAGTTGAGGAATTGGGCCCTAACACTAGAATGACCCTCCAAAACCGACTAGCCCTTGATATGATCTTAGCTGAGAAAGGAGGAGTCTGTGGGATGGTGGGAGAGGAATGTTGTACCTATATCCCTCAGAACTCTGGGGTAAATGGAAAGACCATGATAGCCCTTAAAAAGATAAATGGGTTAGCAGCAGAATTAAAAACTAATGCTGGAGTAGACACATCATTCTTTTCCGGTTGGTTGGGTGGGCTCAAAGGATTCTTTCAACAAGCTTGTCTGGTACTGATTGCCCTTCTTGTAGTTGGATCGATAATCCTCTGTTGTGTTATTCCCCTGTATAAAAAGGTTATTGCTGAGGCAACTCCGTCTGGCACCTTCCTCAACCAAGAAGTAGACCCATCAGAGTATGATGGCACTGATCCAGGGGAGATCTCTAAGTACATCCCCCTCAAGAAGTTAGACAAAACCCCCAACTCTCAGATGATGCTAAAAGATTTAGGTTAGGGACAGCGGGAGAACTCCATGTGAAGCTAGTGAAGGGTTCAGCTGCCTGGAGGCCTCTCACAAGGGTAGAGCTTCTGAGGTGTCTGGATGAAGAAATCCACCTCCCCTTTCCCCATCACATGGACAGTCTCGAAGGATCTTTCTTTTTAGGGAAAAACTTAGTGTTTAGGGGGGATTGTCAAGGTAAAAATATATATCTTTATACTCTTTTGTACTTTTATATTCTTATGCTGTGAAACAATAAGTTTTTCCCCTTCGCTTGCTAATGCATATGTAATTGTATTTAAGATGGCTGCCAGTATTCACCTTTGCCCTACTTTTTGTTCTTGCCAAAAAGCTACTTTCGTTTCTGAAGCTAAAGTATCGTTTCTGGAGAAATGGAAACTTAACAAGATGTGGACAAAGGAAGATTCATCAGCTGACGTCAGAGCCAACCAGAAGGACTGAATACTAGATACATTGCTTAACCCCCGCCTATCCCCGCCCTCTGCACACCTTCCCCCAATAGATCATGTAATGTGTATCAGGAAATAAAGTCCAGTCGTTGCTGTGACGTTACACACGAGCATGCAATGAGTTTGAACCAGCATTGTGTCTGACTCATTCTTATCCGGTACCAACATGCTCTTAATCTAATTTGGAATGACTGGTGGATGAAGGGTATTGTCGTGACGACCCCGACAGCGGTCCGACAAGAAAATGAAATTGACACAGCAATGGTGCAGCCCCTTCACGCTTTTCCTTGCACAGTGGTGCCGTGGCCATATTCACGCTAAAGGGGGAGATTGCCGTCCCTTACATAAGAAGGTGACTATATAATTCGCAGCACAGAGAAAATGTGGCATGGGCGATGAGATGCTTCCACTTCATTCTCAGAATCCATGAAGAGCCCAGAAGTTGGACCGACCCGAATCAATAAGTGATGGCATGAATTAAATTGGGAAACCTGAGCTGCTTTGTAGAAATAAAACTGAGATACAGCAGAATGATAAATTTGCTATAAACATGCCACCCTTTACCTTTCGACTCAGTAATTTCTTGGTACTTAACATTAACAAGACTGTTTTAATTTCATCCCCTGTTTCAATACAGCAGATCATCCTCCATACATAATCTCTATGCATCAATTCACAAATAACATCTTACAAGCTCCATCTCTGCTTCACTAATCATGTATAAATGTTGTTTTCGCTAAAATATATATTTTTCTCAATAAATATCTAATTAGAACATTGGCAAACACATTAAACAGTTTCAAAGTTCATGAAGAAATATAATAATATATTATAATAATAACATTTATGAGATTTCGATAAAAAGCCAAAGACACGTTCAATGGTCATTTTTCTGTTGCTCCAGTGTAAAGTAAAAAATGAAGCAACTTTGCAAAAAGACAATGCAAAATCATTTTGCACCTATAGCACAACTTAATGCCTTCCCAGAAATGTCAAAACTGATTTAGGCTACTTTCACACTAGCGTCGGACTCGGCCCGTCGCAGTGCGTCGGGCCGACGTACCAACGCTAGCAATGAATGCGCCGCGCAACGGGGGCAGTGGATGCATTTTTCCAGCGCATCCGCTGCCCCATTGTGAGGTGCGGGGTGGTGGGGGCGGAGTTCCGGCCGCGCATGCGTGGTCGGAAATGGCGGACCGTCGGCAGCAAAAAACGTTACATGTAACGTTTTTTGCTCCCGGCGGTCCGCCACAACACGGCGCAACCGTTGCACGATGGTTGCGATGTGTGTCAATGCATCGCAATGCGTCGCTAATGTTAGTCTATGGGGCAAAAATGCATCCTGCAGACAACTTTGCAGGATGCGTTTTATCCCATAAACGACGCATTGGAACGTATTGAAAAAACGCTAGTGTGAAAGTAGCCTTAGGTGTAAGATTTTGTCAAAAAGTTCATATAGTGTAGTTGCATATTTTCATGTTCTAGATAAGGATTTTGGAGCAGATTTTATTATTACAGTATATAAAATAGAGTGAAGTTTATGGCAAAATACCAAAGAAAAGAGCAACATATTTAAAACATTCACAATAAACTTTCCAAATGTAAGTATGAGATTAGGCTTGAAGCCTAAAGAGAACACAAAATGCGGAAAATGGCAGCTTGTCTTCTGCTGAAGGTTTCACGGGGCAGTATGCTTTTCCACTTCTGCCCTGTTCTATTCATATCGTAAAACTACATGTGGAATTTGTGATTCACTAAATATGGTCTGAAATGATGTTTCAATCCACATAAGTGACTGTTACATGGTTCATTAAAAGTTATACATCATAATTTAACAGATTTTTACGGTCATCAGGTCTTTAATTAGGTCACATCTTGTGCATCCAATGCTTTTTCACACTGGAACCTGCCATGATAACTTCGCCCATGCATTTCAGTGAATTTCTAAAATTGGATTCTCACAATTAAAGAATATCAAATAAAACTAGATTGATTTATGTAACATGTCTAAAAATTGTAACTTTTCAAATCATAAATCTCTAGTTACATAATATGTAGTTCACTTTTTTACATTTCCTGAATACTTGTTTTTGAGGGTACGCAACTCTGTGCATATATTAAATTTAACTTTGTCATAGATGGCAATCATTTTAAATCATGAAGTTAGTTCCTCCCATCAGCATTCGGGTTTTAGTAACGGGGTTGATGCCGATGCTGGTTCAGTCACCGATCAGTGTATAGAGAGTGGCGGCTGTAACTGTGCTTCCAGCACTGACTGAAAGCTGACCCTAATCCTGAGCTGCTGTCAGTCAGAGCTGGGGGCATGGTTACACTGAGCGGTAACTGAGCCCACGCCGGATTCATTTTCTCCCAGTATTTAAGTCAGGGCACAGGGCAGTTTTAGAATGCGATTAATCTACAGATTGACACCATAACTGCATGTTAATAACATGTTTTCATGTGACAGGCTCCCTTTAAATATTTGGCTGCCTACTATTGGAAATTTGGCTGCTGTCTATAGTTGTAGCCACACTGAGTCCTTTGCCTAAATGGAGAATTTTAGCAAAGAAAATTCCCTTTTAAACAGTTGACTGCAGACTGGGGAAATGTACAATTTAAATAGGGTGAATATTAGTGTAAAGGAGGCAAATATTAATAATCTACAGCATATTTTAATTCGGAATTTAGGCAACTAGCGTATTTAAAAAAAATACTTTTCTACAAACATTTTCATACATTTTTAAATGTTATCTTGGTATCTAGGACATAAACAATGATGTAAAAAATAGTAAGCTTCACAAAAAAGGAAAGGGTGTATAACCTTTTGTTGTTATGGGAAATTGAAATGTGCCCAAATTCATAAGCTGCTTAAAAAATTGATGCACCTGACATGCACCATATGTGTTTTATACACCTTTATGCTTACACTGGCAGGTTTGGAAATGGGTCCTGGCCAGGAAATGTTGATTAAATATGTGCTCCATTTTTGATACGTGTGTTTTCAACTAGAAGGGAATAAAAGAAATTGGATTACTGTGCACAGTTTTGGACTCCTTTTTTTATAAGATATAGCTGAACTGGAGCAGGTTCAAAAGAGGTCGGCAAAATGTATTCCAGGAATGTGTGCCCTGAAAAAATTAGAAAATGTGTTCAGTTTGTAAAAATGATGCTTTGGGTGACTTTTGGCACTGAGTTTACACTACCGATTCTTCACTATGGAAAAGCAATACTACATTCCCCAGTTTATTATTATTGTATTTACTTGTACATTGCATCATTACTATTTGGGTACTATATGGACCATCATGGTGAGAGTGATTAAAAGGAGGTACTTTGGGGGACACCATCCTGCCAAACGATGGTCTTGAAATAAATTCATTTTAACAAGGTTTAGATGGCTTCTTAAAAAACATAATTGAATACATTCAATTCATTTAAGTTATAGATACTAGATTACTAGAGATGGATCTCTCATTAGGAATTTATTATCATATTTTGGAATCAGAATTTTTTTCCCCCTAATATTGGCCTCTTCTTTAAATTAGTTGATTTGTTTTCCTTTGGATATCATTACAGGTTCATAGGATGAGATAGTCTAGGATTATAATTGTAATATGCTTTACACTGAGCATAGTTGGGGGTTCTAAATGGCTGAAAATGGGATTCATATGGAACCATGATAAAGCCCATCCAGTATAATGAACTGGATGGTGGCCTGATTATAATGCATTGGGTATTCTAGAATATGTATGTAGTTTATTTATGAAGTTTTCAAAATAATGCAATTTATACATAGGATTTGGCCGGCCGGGCGTGACCAATTAGCGAAGCATGGTTCAAATTCAGCGCCAATTCGTGGCCGGACTGTGCCTGTCGCTAATTGTTCACTTCCGGCCGGGCGTGACCAATCAGTGAAGCCAGGTTTTTGAGGGCCCCGGGCGAAAGAGTCTCAGTGGGCCACCCTCTTTAACACATACCACAATTCATGATGCACAGATGCAGCAGAGAAATATACCACAGCCAAGTAGCGTATAACACAGCCCATGTAGTATATAACACAGCCATGTAGTATATTGCCCAGCCATGTATATTGCACAGCTACGTAATATATAGCACAGCCCATGTAGTATATAACACAGCTACGTAGTATATAGCACAGCTCACGCAGTATGTAACACAGCCACATAGAATATAGCACAGCCCATGCAGCGTACAACACAGCCCACGTAGTATATAGCACAGCCCATGCTGTGTATAACACAGCCCACGTAGGATATAACACAGCCCATGCAGTGTATAACACAGCCCACACAGTATATAGCACAGCTCACACAGTATATAACACAGCCCATGTAGTATATAACACAGCCACATAGTATATAACACAGCCATGTAGTATATAGCACAGCCCATGTAGTATATAGCACCGCTCACCCAGTATATAACACAGCCACGTAGTATATTGCCCAGCCATGTAATATATTGTACAGCTACGTAATATATAGCACAGCCCACATAGTATATAGCACAGAGATGCAGTATATAACACAGCCACATAGTATATAGCACAGCCACGTAGTATATTGCCCAGCCATGAATATTGCACAGCTACGTAGTATATAGCACAGCCCACGTAGTATATAACTCAGCCATGTTGTATATAGCACAGCTCACGTAGTATATAGCACAGATCGCGCAGTATATAACACAGCCACGTAGTACATTGCCCAGCCACGTAATATATTGCACAGCTGCGTAGTATATAGAACAGCTCACGTATTAGATAGCACAGCTCACGTAGTATATAGCACAGCTCACGCAGTATATAACACAGCCACATAGTATATTGCCCAGCCACGTAATATATTGCACAGCCCACATTGTATATAGCACAGAGATGCAGTATATAACACAGCTCACGCAGTATATAACACAGCCCACGTAGTATATAGCACAGCAATGTAGTATATAGCACAGCCCACGTAGTATATAGCACAGCAATGTAGTATATAGCACAGCCCATGTAGTATATAGCACAGAGACGTAGTATATAGCACGCCCACGCAGTATATAACACAGCCCACATAGTATATAACACAGCCCACATAGTATATAGCAATGTGGGCACCATATCCCTGTTAAAAAAGAATTGAAATAAAAAATAGTTACTGTATATACTCACTCTCCAGAGGCCCCCGGATCCCAAGAATGCATTGCGGTCTTGCGAGATGATGACGTAACAGTCTCGCGAGCATCGCGAGGAGCTGGAAAGGCACCGGAAGGTAAGTATATAATGATTTTTTAATTTTTTTTATTTTTAACATTACATCTTTTTACTATTGATGCTACATAGGCAGCATCAATAGTAAAAAGTTGGTCACACAGGGTTAATAGCTGCATTAACAGACTGCGTTACACCACAGCATAACGCAGTGTAACGCAGCCATTAACCCTGTGTGAGCGCTGACTGGAGGGGGCACTGATAGAGAGTAGGAAGGGACAAATTCGCAGCCGGACTGTGCCCATCACTGATTGGTCGCGGCCGGCCGTGACCAATCAGCGATGCAGGATTTCCATGACAGACAGACAAACAGACAGACAGACAAACAGACGGAAGTGCCCCTTAGACAATTATATATATAGATAAGCCATTTTGTACATTTTGTGGTCTCTGGACACTACTAGAACCGTAGAACTACTAGAACAGAGGCCAAAGTACAAAATGACTCAGTCTGTCTCATTATAGCAAATGGGTCCAACAGGGAATCTGTATGATTGCCTAGATTAATATCAATATAAATTTGTCATTACACTTGTAAATAGCCTTGGTTGTCCAATTCTTCCTCACCCACTGATGAAGCTAGGTGCGAAACACTTGTCCTGTGTGACTTTCTGACTGGTCAGGTTATTTACATGCCACTGTGCACTTTACTTTGTGCTCATTTCGTTTTGACATCTTTTATGTATACTTGATCTGGCAAGTGTACTAACATGTTTTGTGTAGCTCCCATTTTGGATCTGGATCATTTTAGGTATCCATTTGCAATATTGTGACTATATTAGTTGCCATGTACTTTTTACATTGATTTATGTATTTACCTATTTGATGTCAATACTCACCAATTTGTTATTCCGGTGTCTTATCTTTTGTATTTACTATTGTAATCAAGACTCAATCAAAATTATGTAATTGTATTCTTTGTATTACCGTGCCTTGAACTACCTCCTATAGATTTTCTTATGCCATTGGCCCTTTTATTTAATGCTCAGTATTCACTTGTAGGTTTATATAACATTTTATAATGTATAGGTATAAAGCTGAAGAAAATAAAAAAAATTAGTTGTAAGGAACTTTCATTGCAAAATATTTGGGGCTATCCTTATCCAATCAGGGAAGGTAAAACAAGGACAATATTTAAATATATTCTAATTCAAAAAGCCAAATATTTCATAACTTGCATTGAAACGTCTCAGTGCTAGAGACTCAAGTTCAGAAAGAAAGTGAGTTTCTATTCTTGATATCTTTGATAAAGAATTCCCACCTTTTTAGTCTTTAGAGACAATCACAATGTGAAAATGTCAAGCCTGAAGGATGACTCAAACAGAAATCTTTAAAGCTTTTTGATCATCTGCAATTAATAACTTCATTTGTAATGTTGGAGCTATGTTCAGTGATTCTTCTTTTCCCCCTATTGAGTTAAATTGCCTCCCTGTTTCATATTAACAAGGTGCAATGTTGTCATTTTTTAAGTATATTAAAGGGGTTGTAGTGAAAATCTCAATGTGACAGCAGACACTGCCAGGACTCTCTGGTGTTGATGGAAAGAGCATGCAGTCACTTGTCTGGAAGTATGTTATTTGCATACATGCGGTAACATGCCGACCAGACGTACTTGGCCTCGCTCAATCCAAGGCCAAGTGAGTGAGGCCAAGTACATTTTTCTGAAATTGTGTAACTCGCATACTTGTGGTCACGTGACCTCTCTCATCAGCAATGCTGGAGAATTCTGAGACTGTGCAGTGCGTGTGCTGTAGGGATTCAGAAGTCTGCAGTCACATAGAGTATAATATGTTTTATTGTTAAAATGTGGAAAACATAAACAATAAGTGCTATTGCTTGTATGGGTGTGTAAGTGGGTCATAAAATCCTTTAGGTGAATGCTAACTTTGAGCCATGACACCCAATTATACACTTGTACTCCTGACATCATCCCCACCTTAATACAAAATACCAGAGATAGTCTGTCCGCTGTCTCTATCATGATGTCCTCCCTCTATCTGAAACTGAAGCTCTCCAAAACAGAGCTTCTCGTGATTCTTCCTTGTACTAATATACCTATACCCGATATTGAAATTGTCTTGGGTGGTTCAAAATATAACTCCCACACAGCACGCTCGCTGTATTGTGGTCATATATGACTCAGGATCTTTCCTTCACTCCCTTTTTCTGATCACTCACATGTATGTTACATACATCTTAAAAACATCTCCAAAATCTGACCCTTTGTCCCCTTTGGAACTGTAAAAACTCTTATTGTTGCTCTTATTCATTCTCGTCTTTATTGTTGCAACTCTCTACTGATCGGTCCCCCTCTTAACAAACTATCTCCTCTCCAATCCATCTTGAATGTAGCGGCCCGCGTAGTATTTCTACCCAGCTGCTATACCGATGCCTCCACCTTGTGCCAGTCATTGAACTGGTTACCCATTCGTTACAGAATACAATACAAACTTATCTCTCTCACCCACAAAGCTCTCCATAGTTCTGCATCACCCTATATCTCCTCTCTCATTTCTGTCTATCACCCTAATTGTGTGCACCGCTAGGCAACTGATCTAAGACTAACAACCTCAATAATTCAAACCTTCTACCTCCCCCTCCAAGACTTTGCCCATGCTGCACCAGTTTTCTGGAAGGCACTAGTCTGGATGATCCAATTATTACCTAGCCCCACATGTTTAAGCATGCTTTAAAAACACATCTCTTTCGACAAGCCTAATAATAATAATAATAATTAATGGCTGGACCACACATGACAAGCACTTTTTACCTACTGTTTCCCCCCTTTTCCTTATAAGTTGTAAGCTTGCTAGCAGGGATCTTACTCCTGTAAATGCTGAACTATGTGCTACTTTGTGTTGTCTTTGTTTGTACATGTGTGTGCCTATTTGTAAAGTGCTACAAATATGTTGGCACTGTATATTATTATTTATTATTAGCCTTGCTGAATATGTTATCTGTATGAAGGCTGTAGGATCCATGACATAACAAATATTATGTAAGATTAACTTTGTGGACATATCCTTTCTTTCCTGGCAAGTTCTTCTGTTTTTGCCAGAAGTTCAGTCCTTTCCTTTCTAGAAGTCGTACATAACTATCACAATTGTCCATGTTACATGTAATAATGGAGGCAATTGTGAAGTTTTTCTTTGATCGTATGCTATACAGGGGAACATTGGTGTACAATATACTGAAACATGTTTTTTGAAAACACAAAAGAGCATAGTAGAACCAAAAACACTCAGTTTCAAAAAATCACAGTAATCCACAAGTGCTAGTTAAAAGATGTAAAAAACAGGGTATTTGGTTGATAAGTTTTTTGCAAAAAATGTATACTAAGGCTACATTCACATTTGCGTTGCGTCGGGCGCAACCCCGGCGACGCATGCATCATGCGCCCCTATATTTAACATGGGGGGCGCATGGACATGCGTTGTGCTGCGTTTTGCGACGCATGCGGTTTTTTTGCCGCAAGCATAGGGCGCAGAGGACGCAGCAAGTTGCATTTTTTTTGCGTCCAAAATTCGGCAAAAAAGGACGCATGCGTCGCAAAACGCTGCGTTTTAGCGTGTCTTTTGTTGCGTTTGTTTGCGTTGTGCGTTGCGTCTCCGACGCAACATCGCACAACGCAAATGTGAACGTAGCCTAAGCTGCTCCACCAAACGTCACGGTATACCCATATCAGAGCAGTCCTAACATCAGATAGGGATTGCATACATCAGTTAGGACTCCTCTGATATGGGTATACCGTGACGTTTGGTGGAACAGCTTAGTATACATTGTTTGCAAAAAACCTATCAACCAAATACCCTGTTTTTTACATCTTTTTACTAGCACTTGCGGATTACTGTGATTTTTTGAAACTGAGTGTTTTTGGCTCTGCTATGCTTTTTTGTGTCTTCAAGTTTCTTGGTGGTGTGTGAGCATGTTCCTACAGACTTGTTCACTGTGTGAGTAGCCCATGTGTTCCTGTTTCCATAATTGTTCTCTTGTGTCTACAAGACTGGGGAGTTACCCACCACTCTTCTTGGGCTATCTACACAAAAGCTGTTCCACTCAGCAAGTCCACATGGATTTTTCCTCTCTGAACCCTGTTCACACAGGTAATATACAGATGATCAGGTTTTTAAATACATCAGATAGGGATTGCATACATCAGTTAGGACTGCTCTGATATGGGTATACCGTGACGTTTGGTGGAGCAGCTTAATATACATTTTTTGCAAAAAATGTATCAACCAAATACCCTGTTTTTTACATCTTTTTACTAGCACTGGCGGATTACTGTGATTTTTTGAAAATGAGTGTTTTTGGTTCTACTATGCTCTTTTGTGTCTTCAAGTTTCTTGGTGGTGTGTGAGCATGTTCCTACAGACTTGTTCACTGTGCGAGAAGCCCATGTGTTCCTGAAACATGATTTTTGTCTACTTTTTGTCTCAGCCAGCATATATATAGTTTTGCTTTTGTTGCTGTGACACTAGTCACTACTCACGGACTGTCTGTGAGGCAGAAGAATTAGATGTTCCAGGGTCAATACCAAGAGAGTACATAGATAGCCAAGGGAAAAGACGAAGGTGTGAGTCAGATCACAGTCCAGGGTCAATAACAAGCGATAATGGATCAAAAGCCAAAGGACAAAACAAAGGGATATTCAGAACACGGTCCAAAGGGTCAGGCAGTAGAAGATCAGAACTCAGAGCAATATAAACAAGATAACATTCACCAAGAAGCAAAAACTACATTTGGCAGGGATCAGGGGAAGACAGCTCAGTTAAGTAGCTGGGCAATCTGTTAGGATTAGGCAATTCAGTACCACAGTGAACATAGAGGTCAGAGCACATACAGTGATCTGACAATAATCCAAAAACATAGAACGAGCTCTGAGACGTGGGAACTCTGTTGACCGCAATCCCTAATCCTATCCAACAACACTAGAGGCAGCCGTGGATTGCGCCTAACGCTACCTATGCAACTCGGCACAGCCTGAGAAACTAGCTAGCCTGAAGATAGAAAATAAGCCTACCTTGCCTCAGAAAAATACCCCAAAGGAAAAGGCAGCCCCCCACATATAATGACTGTGAGTAAGATGAAAAGACAAACGTAGAGATGAAATAGATTTAGCAAAGTGAGGCCCGACTTTCTGAACAGAGCGAGGATAGGAAAGGTAACTTTGCGGTCAACACAAAACCCTAAAAACCACGCAAAGGGGGCAGAAAGACCCTCCGTACCGAACTAACGGCACGGAGGTACACCCTCTACGTCCCAGAGCTTCCAGCAAACAAATAGATAAGCTGGACAGAAGAAAAGCAAACAAAATAGCAAAGGAAAACTTAGCTATGCAGAGCAGCAGGCCACAGGAACGATCCAGGAGGAAAACAAGTCCAATACTGGAACATTGACAGGAAGCCAGGATCAAAGCACTAGGTGGAGTTAAGTAGAGCAGCACCTAACGACCTCACCACATCACCTGAGGGAGGAAACTCAGAAGCCGCAGTACCACTTCCCTCCACCAACGGAAGCTTACAGAGAGAATCAGCCGAAGTACCACTTGTGACCACAGGAGGGAGCTCTGCCACAGAATTCACAACAGTACCCCCCCCTTGAGGAGGGGTCACCAAACCCTCACCAGAGCCCCCAGGCCGACCAGGATGAGCCACATGAAAGGCACGAACAAGATCGGGAGCATGGACATCAGAGGCAAAGACCCAGGAATTATCTTCCTGAGCATAACCCTTCCACTTAACCAGATACTGGAGTTTCCGTCTTGAAACACGAGAATCCAAAATCTTCTCCACAATATACTCCAACTCCCCCTCCACCAAAACCGGGGCAGGAGGGTCAACAGAAGGAACCATAGGTGCCACGTATCTCCGCAACAATGACCTATGGAATACATTATGTATGGAAAAAGAATCTGGAAGGGTCAGACGAAAAGACACAGGATTAAGAAGCTCAGAAATCCTATACGGACCAATGAAACGAGGTTTAAACTTAGGAGAGGAAACCTTCATAGGAATATGACGAGAAGATA
The DNA here is from genome assembly GCF_032444005.1 of Ranitomeya imitator. Classification (NCBI taxonomy): domain Eukaryota; kingdom Metazoa; phylum Chordata; class Amphibia; order Anura; family Dendrobatidae; genus Ranitomeya; species Ranitomeya imitator. The sequence continues at coordinate 175,022,597 of NC_091288.1, forward strand.
ACCAAACCAGATCCCCAACACGAAGTCGGGGACCCACACAGCGTCTGCGATTAGCAAAACGTTGAGCCTTCTCCTGGGACAAGGTCAAATTGTCCACTACCTGAGTCCAAATCTGCTGCAACCTGTCCACCACAGTATCCACACCAGGACAGTCCGAAGACTCAACCTGTCCTGACGAGAAACGAGGATGGAACCCAGAGTTGCAGAAAAATGGCGAAACCAAGGTAGCCGAGCTAGCCCGATTATTAAGGGCGAACTCAGCCAAAGGCAAAAAGGACACCCAGTCATCCTGATCAGCAGAAACAAAACATCTCAGATATGTTTCCAAGGTCTGATTGGTTCGTTCGGTCTGGCCATTAGTCTGAGGATGGAAAGCCGAGGAAAAAGACAAGTCAATGCCCATCCTACCACAAAAAGCTCGCCAAAACCTCGAAACAAACTGGGAACCTCTGTCAGAAACGATATTCTCTGGAATGCCATGTAAACGAACCACATGCTGGAAGAACAATGGCACCAAATCAGAGGAGGAAGGCAATTTAGACAAGGGTACCAAATGGACCATCTTAGAAAAGCGATCACAGACCACCCAAATGACTGACATCTTTTGAGAAACGGGAAGATCTGAAATAAAATCCATAGAGATATGTGTCCAAGGCCTCTTCGGGACTGGCAAGGGCAAAAGCAACCCACTGGCACGAGAACAGCAGGGCTTAGCCCGAGCACAAATCCCACAGGACTGCACAAAAGAACGCACATCCCGTGACAGAGATGGCCACCAAAAGGATCTAGCCACTAACTCTCTGGTACCAAAGATTCCAGGATGACCAGCCAAGACCGAACAATGAACCTCAGAGATAACTTTATTCGTCCACCTATCAGGGACAAACAGTTTCTCCGCTGGACAACGATCAGGTTTATTAGCCTGAAATTTTTGCAGCACTCGCCGCAAATCAGGGGAGATGGCAGACACAATTACTCCCTCTTTGAGGATACCCGCCGGCTCAGATACACCCGGAGAGTCGGGCACAAAACTCCTAGACAGAGCATCCGCCTTCACATTTTTAGAGCCCGGAAGGTATGAAATTACAAAGTCAAAACGGGCAAAAAACAACGACCAACGAGCTTGTCTAGGATTCAACCGCTTGGCGGACTCGAGATAAGTCAAGTTCTTATGATCAGTCAAGACCACCACGCGATGCTTAGCTCCTTCAAGCCAATGACGCCACTCCTCGAATGCCCACTTCATGGCCAGCAACTCTCGGTTGCCCACATCATAATTTCGCTCAGCAGGCGAAAATTTCCTGGAAAAGAAGGCGCACGGTTTCATCACTGAGCAATCAGAACCTCTCTGCGACAAAACAGCCCCTGCTCCAATCTCAGAAGCATCAACCTCGACCTGGAACGGAAGCGAAACATCTGGTTGACACAACACAGGGGCAGAAGAAAAACGACGCTTGAACTCTTGAAAAGCTTCCACAGCAGCAGAAGACCAATTGACCACATCAGCACCCTTCTTGGTCAAATCGGTCAATGGTTTAGCAATACTAGAAAAATTGCAGATGAAGCGACGATAAAAATTAGCAAAGCCCAGGAACTTTTGCAGACTTTTCAGAGATGTCGGCTGAGTCCAATCATTGATGGCTTGGACCTTAACAGGATCCATCTCGATAGTAGAAGGGGAAAAGATGAACCCCAAAAATGAAACCTTCTGCACACCAAAGAGACACTTTGATCCCTTCACAAACAAAGAATTAGCACGCAGGACCTGAAAAACCATTCTGACCTGCTTCACATGAGACTCCCAATCATCCGAGAAGATCAAAATGTCATCCAAGTACACAATCAGGAATTTATCCAGGTACTCTCGGAAGATGTCATGCATAAAGGACTGAAACACTGATGGAGCATTGGCGAGTCCGAATGGCATTACTAGATACTCAAAATGACCCTCGGGTGTATTAAATGCAGTTTTCCATTCATCGCCTCGCTTAATTCGCACAAGATTATACGCACCACGAAGATCTATCTTGGTGAACCAACTAGCCCCCTTAATCCGAGCAAACAAATCAGATAACAACGGCAAGGGGTACTGAAATTTAACCGTGATCTTATTTAGAAGGCGGTAATCTATACAAGGTCTCAGCGAACCATCCTTCTTGGCTACAAAAAAGAACCCTGCTCCTAATGGCGAGGATGACGGGCGAATATGCCCCTTCTCCAGGGACTCCTTCACATAACTGTGCATAGCGGCGTGCTCAGGCACAGATAAATTAAACAATCGGCCTTTTGGGAACTTACTACCAGGAATCAAATTGATAGCACAATCACAATCCCTATGCGGAGGTAGGGCATCGGACTTGGGCTCATCAAATACATCCCGGTAAGCAGACAAGAACTCTGGAACCTCAGAAGGAGTGGATGACGAAATTGACAGAAATGGACATCACCATGTACCCCCTGACAACCCCAGCTGGACACCGACATGGATTTCCAATCTAATACTGGATTATGGACTTGTAGCCATGGCAACCCCAACACGACCACATCATGCAGATTATGCAACACCAGAAAGCGAATAACCTCCTGATGTGCAGGAGCCATGCACATGGTCAGCTGGGTCCAGTACTGAGGCTTATTCTTGGCCAAAGGCGTAGCATCAATTCCTCTCAATGGAATAGGACACTGCAAGGGCTCCAAGAAAAACCCACAATGCTTAGCATACTCCAAGTCCATCAAATTCAGGGCAGCGCCTGAATCCACAAATGCCATGACAGAATACGATGACAAAGAGCAGATCAAGGTAACGGACAGAAGAAATTTTGACTGTACCGTACCAATGGTGGCCAACCTAGCGAACCGCTTAGTGCGCTTAGGACAATCAGAGATAGCATGAGTGGAATCACCACAGTAGAAACACAGCCCATTCAGACGTCTGTGTTCTTGCCGTTCAACTCTGGTCAAAGTCCTATCGCACTGCATAGGCTCAGGTTTAAGCTCAGGTAATACCGCCAAATGGTGCACAGATTTACGCTCACGCAAGCGTCGACCAATCTGAATGGCCAGAGACATAGACTCATTCAAACCAGCAGGCATAGGAAATCCCACCATGACATCCTTAAGGGCTTCAGAGAGACCCTTTCTGAACATAGCTGCCAGCGCAGATTCATTCCATTGAGTGAGCACGGACCACTTTCTAAATTTCTGACAATATAACTCTATCTCATCCTGACCCTGACAAAGAGCCAGCAAATTTTTTTCTGCCTGATCCACAGAATTAGGATCATCGTACAGCAATCCGAACGCCAGGAAAAACGCATCGATATTACTTAATGCAGGATCTCCTGGCGCAAGAGAAAATGCCCAGTCCTGAGGGTCGCCACGCAAAAAAGAAATAATGATCAAAACCTGTTGAACTGGATCACCAGAGGAGCGAGGTTTCAAGGCCAGAAATAGTTTACAATTATTTTTGAAACTCAGAAACTTAGTTCTATCACCAAAAAACAAATCAGGAATAGGAATTCTTGGTTCTAACATAGATTTCTGATCAATAGTGTCTTGAATCTTTTGTAGTCTTGCCAAGAGCTGATCCACACATGAAGACAGACTTCTAATGTCCATTGCTACACCTGTGTCCTGAACCACCCAAATGTCTAGGGGGAAAAAAAGGCAAAACACAGTGCAGAGAAAGAAAAATGGTCTCAGAACTTCTTTTTTCCCTCTATTGAGAATCATTAGTACTTTGGCTTCCTGTACTGTTGGAATTAGGCAATTCAGTACCACAGTGAACATAGAGGTCAGAGCACATACAGTGATCTGACAATAATCCAAAAACATAGAACGAGCTCTGAGACGTGGGAACTCTGTTGACCGCAATCCCTAATCCTATCCAACAACACTAGAGGCAGCCGTGGATTGCGCCTAACGCTACCTATGCAACTCGGCACAGCCTGAGAAACTAGCTAGCCTGAAGATAGAAAATAAGCCTACCTTGCCTCAGAGAAATACCCCAAAGGAAAAGGCAGTCCCCCACATATAATGACTGTGAGTAAGATGAAAAGACAAACGTAGAGATGAAATAGATTTAGCAAAGTGAGGCCCGACTTTCTGAACAGAGCGAGGATAGGAAAGGTAACTTTGCGGTCAACACAAAACCCTAAAAACCACGCAAAGGGGGCAGAAAGACCCTCCGTACCGAACTAATGGCACGGAGGTACACCCTCTGCGTCCCAGAGCTTCCAGCAAACAAATAGATAAGCTGGACAGAAGAAAAGCAAACAAAATAGCAAAGGAAAACTTAGCTATGCAGAGCAGCAGGCCACAGGAACGATCCAGGAGGAAAACAAGTCCAATACTGGAACATTGACAGGAAGCCAGGATCAAAGCACTAGGTGGAGTTAAGTAGAGCAGCACCTAACGACCTCACCACATCACCTGAGGGAGGAAACTCAGAAGCCGCAGTACCACTTCCCTCCACCAACGGAAGCTTACAGAGAGAATCAGCCGAAGTACCACTTGTGACCACAGGAGGGAGCTCTGCCACAGAATTCACAACAGCAATCAACAGAACACCGAACACCCGGAGAAAGTCCCTCAACTTCCAGTCACAGATTGGACAGCTGAGCTGTCAATCAAAGCACCAACAGCCCAGCAAGACCATCACAGGATTGGACAGCTAAGCTGTCAATCAAGACACAGACAACTCAGCAAGACAGTTTCCACAGAACAGCATAGCAATCATTCACTGAGCAGAGGAACCATGACAGTTGCTTTTTTTGTCACATTATCACTAAACATTTAGGAATACTGGTAACTATGGGATGGTCAAAATGAGACAACCTTACAGGCATTTCATAGAGTACCTACTCCTTATTATGGGATGGAAATTGTTAACTTCATCCTCTCCTTGACTGAATTAGGCATTGTGATAAAAGTATTGGCAAAGAACTTCTTATACCCAATAATATACATCTGTCCAATTAAATTGAATGGAGGGCACAAATCATAGCCAGATGAATTCCGGACTGAGTATATTTCAATATCCAGCCATTGCATTATCACTAGCAGCCTATACATTCATCATTGTACATTTTGAGACAAATTTGTATTGTGACAGAGACAGTTCTTCTTCACCTGTCCTTTTTAGCTCGAAATTTTCCTTAATGAGTGGTGTGAGAATAAAAAACATGATTTTCCAATACTTTGTCAGGAGATGTTTATACTATACTAGATGGTAGCCCGATTCTAACGCACCGGGTATCTACTAAATAATTGTCTAAGGGTCACTTCTGTCTGTCCTTCTGTCTGTCTGTCACGGTTATTCATTCGCTGATTGGTCTCGCCAGCTGCCTGTCATGGCTGCCGCGACCAATCAGCAACGGGCACAGTCCGGAAGAAAATGGCCGCTCCGTACTCCCCGCAGTCAGTGCCTGTCGCCCGCATACTCCCCTCTGGTCACCGCTAACACAGGGTTAATGCCGGCGGTAACGGACCTCGTTATGCCGTGGGTAATGCACTCCGTTACCGCCGCTATTAACCCTGTGCGGCATCAATAGTAAAAAATGTAATGTTAAAAATAATTTTTAAAAAAGCCTGCTATACTCACGCTCCTTGCAGCTCGCGCCGGCCGCCATCTTCCGTTGCAGGTTCCAGTGGCAGAAGGACCTGCCATGACGTCACGGTCATGTGACCGCGATGTCATCACAGGCCCTGCGCGCCTGCGCGACAAGGACCTGCCATGACGTCACGGTCATGTGACTGTGACATCATCACAGGTCCTGCGCTAATACCAACCCTGGGACCGGAACCTGTCGTGGACTACAAGGGCTCCCTCGGAAAGGTGAGTATATGTTTATTTTTTATTTTTTCACTTGTGACAAACCTGGCTGGGCAATATACTACGTAGCTGGGCAATATACTACGTGACTGGCCAATATACTACGTGGTTCTGTGCTGTATAATACTTTGCTGTGCGATATACTACGTGGCTGGGCAATATACTACGTCACTGGGCAATATACTACATGGCTCTGTGCTGTATACTACGTCACTGGGCAATATACTACGTCACTGGGCAATATACTATGTGGCTACGCAATATACTATGTAACTGGGCAATATACTATGTGGCTGGGCAATATACTATGTGGCTGCGCAATATACTATGTCACTGGGCAATATACTATGTGGCTGGGCAATATACTACGTGGCTGGGCAATATACTATGTGGCTGGGCAATATACTACGTGGCTGGCCAATATACTACGTGACTGGGCAATATACTACGTAGCTGGGCAATATACTACGTGACTGTGCAATATAATACGTGACTGGGCAATATACTACGTGGCTGGGCAATATACTACGTGGCTGGGCAATATACTACATGGGCTGTGCAATATACTACGTGGACATGCATATTCTAGAATACCTGATGCGTTAGAATCGGGCCACCATCTAGTTCTAGAATATGTATGTAGTTTATTTATGAAGATTTTAGAATACATTGAATGCACAGGATTCGGATACGCCTGTTGCTGATTGTTCGCGGCCGGCCACGTAGTATATAGCACAGCCACATAGTATATAGCACAGCCACATAGTATATAACAGCCCACATAGTATATTGCACAGCCACGTAGTATATAGCACAGCCCATGGAGTATATAGCACAGCCCACGGAGTATATAGCACAGCCACATAGTATATAAAAGCCCACGGAGTATATAGCACAGCCACATGGTATATAGCACAGCCCACGGAGTATATTGCACAGCCACGTAGTATATAGCACAGCCCACAGAGTGTATAACAGCCCACATAGCATATAATACAGCCACGTAGTATATAACAGCCCACGCACGCAGTATATTACACAGGCCACGTAGTGTATAACACAGGCCATGTAGTGTATAACACAGCCCACGTAGTGTATAACACAGCCCACGTAGTGTATAACACAGCCCATGTAGTGTATAACACAGCCCTTGTAGCGTATAACACAGCCCACGTAGTGCATAGCACAGCCACGTAGTATATTGCCCAGCCCACGTAGTATATTGCACAGCCCACATAGTATATTGCACAGCCACATAGTATATTGCACAGCTCACGTAGTATATTGCCCAGCCCATGTAGTATATTGCACAGCCCACGTAGTATATTGCCCAGCACACGTAGTATATTGCACAGCCTCATAGTATATTGTACAGCCCACGTAGTATATTGCCCAGCCCACGTAGTATATTGCCCAGCCCACATAGTATATTGCCCAGCCCACGTAGTATATTGCACAGCCCATGTAGTATATAGCAATGTGGGCATCATATCCCTGTTAAAAAAAGAATTAAAATAAAAAATAGTTATATACTCACCTTCCGTTGGCCCCCGGATCGAAGCAGTTACCGACGCTCCTCGCGCGCTCCGGTCTGAAGAGTGCATTGCGTCATCATCTCGCAAGATCGCAATGCATGGAGCAGTCACCGGAGAGTCGCGAGGAGCAGGAAAGGCCTGTTCTGGATCCGAGGGGCCAACGGACGGTGAGTATATAACCATTTTTTATTTATTTTATTTTTTTTAACATTAGATCTTTTTACTATTGATGCTGCATAGGCCACATCAATAGTAAAAAGTTGGTCACACAGGGTTAATAGCAGTGTTAATGGAGGGCGTTACATCGTGGCATAACACGGTCCATTATTGCTGCCATTAACCCTGTGTGAGCGCTGACTGGAGGAGAGTACGGAGCGGGCACTGACTGCGGGGAGTAAGGAGCGGCCATTTCGCCGCCGAACTGTGCCCGTCGCTGATTGGTCATGGCTGTTTTTCCACGACCAATCAGCGACTTGGATTTCCATGACAGACAGAGGCCGCAACCAATGAATATCCGTGACAGACAGACAGAAAGACAGAGAGACAGAAGTGACCCTTAGACAATTATATAGTAGTGCCTATATGTAGCCATGATGAAGAGGCCTGAGTAGTCTCGAAAGCTTGCAATTTGTTACCATCTTTTCAGTTAGCCGTTAAAAGGTATCAACCACTGAGGACTCTCAATTCTAAATATTTTTATATGTAGCCATGTAATGGTTGTGATGTGAATTGCAGCCCATGCACAGTTTCGTTAGTATGTTGCAAAAATATATTGAAATATTATCATGAGAAGCTGGTGTCCTTAAAATTATCCGAAATGTAAAGGTGGACACATGGGTGGACTTTAAAGGTGTTGTTCAATTTTCCAATAATCTGATCACAGTTTGTCCTACAGCTGGACTCAAAGTAATCACCTGTGATGTAAAGAAAAGAGCAAGTATTGAATTGCTCTGCGGGAACGACCATCTTGAAGAAGTATTACAGTTCCTATTGAAATCAATGGCGTGTCCTGTGTAAGAAAATGACAGGTCCACCAGAGCAAAAGATGAAAAACTCCCTAAGAAAGAATTTACAAATGGATTTTTCTAAACCCGACAACCCTTTAAATACTCACTCCTCTCATAAGAGATTGCTCAGTTTGAAAAAGGTCAGAGCAAAAGGTGAATCTGAAAAATTACCAGTGAATGCTATAGTTATATGTCAAACAATATGAATTGCAAAAAAGTCATAAAATAGGAATACAATATATAACCCATTGTGAATGTAGAAAGAAAATCATTATTCAACAGAGAATCAAACCCTTGGAGCAAAACTGTGGATTTTGTTGCCTATGGGAAGTAAGAAGAGCACAAATTTCATTTTTCCCCGTAACAATGCAAAAAGAAAGCTCACTAAGGGCAAAGCAGGACACATTGTGAATTTACTATAACAGATCTGCTAGTGGTGCAAAATGTAACATTAATAAAAATGCAACTAAAATAGTATTCCACTTAATAAAGTCATTACTAGTAGTGTTGAGCATTCCGATACCGCAAGTATCGGGTATCGGCCGATACTTGCGGTATCGGAATTCCGATACCGAGATCCGATATTTTTGTGATATCGGGTATCGGTATCGAAAGTGTAAAATAAAGAATTAAAATAAAAAATATTGTTATATTCACCTCTCCGGCGGCCCCTGGACATCAGCGCGAGGAACCGGCGTCCGGCACGGCTTCTTTGTTCAAAATGAGCGCCTTTAGGACCTGCGGAATGACGTCGCGGCTTCTGATTGGTCGCGTGCCGCCCATGTGACCGCCACGCGACCAATCAGAAGCCGCGACGTCATTCCTCAGATAAATTCCTAGAATGATCGCCTTAAGGACCTGAGGAATGACGTCGCGGCTTCTGATTGGTCGCGTGGCGGTCACATGGGCGGCACGCGACCAATCAGAAGCCGCGACGTCATTCCGCAGGTCCTAAAGGCGCTCATTTTGAACAAAGAAGCCGTGCCGGATGCCGGTTCCTCGCGCTGATGTCCAGGGGCCGCCGGAGAGGTGAATATAACAATATTTTTTATTTTAATTCTTTATTTTACACTTTAATATGGATCCCAGGGCCTGAAGGAGAGTTTCCTCTCCTTCAGACCCTGGGAACCATGAGAATACCTTCCGATACTTGGTGTCCCATTGACTTGTATTGGTATCGGATATCGGTATCGGCGATATCCGATACTTTTCGGGTATCGGCCGATACTATCCGATACCGATACTTTCAAGTATCGGACGGTATCGCTCAACACTAATTACTAGTAATTAAAGATAATTTCCTCCCGTTAACTTAGAAATTGTCTCCAGCAACAGGAGTTAACCAGGAAAACAATAACTGGCAATCAACTAATATAGTATTTGTGTAGACAGCGTAGCTTGTTCTATTTGCATATTGCTTTTAAACCTCACTGTATGTGCACAGTAAACATTAGGACATCTGACACATACATGTTTCCTTAGGAAGGAATTGCTGAACATGTGGGTTTCTGCTTTTTTATGAAGAACACAAAGTTGAATGATCCATTTTCAGCAAATTATACGGCACTAGTGCAGCCACAGTTAGAAAACCGCATACAATTTTGGTCTCTGGTGTATAAGAAGGACATAGCTGAACTAGAGCGGGTGTGAAGAAGGGCGACCAAGGTTATTAGCGGAATGGGTGACATGTAAATACTAAGACAGGTTATTAAATTTGGTATTATTCAGTTTGGAAAAGCAAAGGTTAAGGGGTGATCTTATTACAATGCATATATGAGGGCACAGTACAGAGATGTTTCTAATTATTTTTTAAAACTTAGGCCTGTGGCAGGGACAAGGGGGCATCCTTTATGTCAAGAGGAAAGAAGGGTAAATCATAATCACAGCTGCGGATTCTTTACTGTAAGAGCAGTGGGATTATGGCACACTCTACCACATGATATTGTAATATTTGATTCACTTCTAAAATTCAAGAAGAATCTATATGCCTTTCTTGAAAAATATAATATTACAGGTTATTAGCACTAGATTCTGGGATGAGACGTTGATCCATGGAATAAGTCTGATTGCCATATGGAGTAGAAAGGAATTTTTCCCCTAATATGGAGCTATTAATGTCTGACCTATGGGGTTTTTGCCTTCCTCTAGATCAACGTTTTAGGCTATAGGTTGAACTTGATGGACTTAAGTCTACCTTCAACCTTACAACTATGAAACTTGGAAACAATGAAACTCCTTTATGGCCTTCCTCATGATTTCAGCACATTGCCAGTCCTAAAAAAAATGTAAATATTCTATGTATCAAGAGAGTTCCATTTATTTTTCTAATATGAATACTGTATATACTCGAATATACACATTTTTTGTGCTGAAAAAGCCCCCTCAGCTTATACTAGAGTGAGGGTCCCAGAAGACAGAGGGAGAGTGGCAGCGGCAGAGCAATGGGTCACAGGAGACGTCTGCTGCGGCTAAAGCCTGTGGCTGCTGCTAAAGAGAACTGAATATTCACTGTGCTGCCAGTGAAAATTAATTATTCTTTAATAGCGGTCATAGTAGTCACAGCCGCCGGCTTCCTGCAGCAGCCAGGGTGATCACATGTCTCCGCTACTTAAGGGAATGAATATTCACTGCCCTCCATGCCCATAGGCGTGGAGTACAGTGAATATTAATTTCTCTTTAGCAGTGGGCACACATGATCGCCCGGACGCAGGAGCTGAAGGCATCGAACAAGATGCTGTGAGGGAGCACAGGGACGGTAAATAGGATGTTTTTGGAGTTTTTTCTGTTTTTCTGATGGGGCCATGCATGCCAGGATAGGTTGAAGAGCCATGCATACAAGACTAGGGATGAAGAGCCATGCACACCATCATAGAAATAAATAAAGAAATACAACCTTCCAGCAACAGTGCCATCAAAATATAAAATTACCAATGTGAAATAAATTATTTTTTAGACGAAAAAGTTTAGCTTTAATGAAATGATGCATATGTTTATTGTACTGTTGATACCTATTCCGGCTGAAAGATTGAAAGAGCTGGTAAATTGTGAATAAATTAATAGGATGGAATTATGCAGGGGTTTAACCCGGTCCTCCCAGGTCCCAATGCAATATCAAATAAAGGACCCCTGCCTCTCAATGTTTCATTTCTAATACTTATGTCCTTCTATATAGCATAGGGGTCATTGCATCCCCAAAAGTATCAAAGACCAGGCTTGACTTTACCTCTGCATCCAATATGTCTATTCCCCTGGAGCTACGATTTATGATGAGCCATGAAACACAATATACTTACTTCTCATGTGTGCCCCGGGAATCTTTCTCCAGAATGCATTAACTTTGCTGTAATTATTTTGCCACAACTTGTCACTTAGCACAAACAGGAAAAAAATAGGAAATTCTTCAATTATTTTACAAGCATTCGAATTCGAAGAAGTGGCTCTTATGGCCCGAGCAAATGTCATGTCACATGGACTTACTCTGTATATTACAGACATTTAAGCTATCCAGTTGGCAGAACTCCAACATCAATAGACTTAGCTACATGACATTCTACTTAATTTTACATTATTCACACAATTTAAATGTTGCGTTCTGCTCTAGATGTGCGCTCTAGGCAGCAGCACATAAATTGTTAAAGCAGCAATAAAAGCAAGTATTTCTGAAATCTGTGGGTGAAAATGCAGAAGTAGTGATGTGTTGTGTTTCTATTATACTTTTCCTCTTATTGTTTTACTCCTGGTTTTGGCTTACAAACACTGAAGTAAAATACTGACCAAATACTGATAGTGTGAAAGTGGTGAAAGGTTAAATATATTGGATGTTTTTGTTTTTTTTGCTACAGGCGCCTGAATAGAAACAGCGATTCAGACTAGGAAAAACTTAATTTTATTTTTTCCTGCTTTACATAATTAATGTAGACAGTGGGCCATGTATATGGATACACCTAAATAACATGGGAATGGTTGGTGATATCAACTTCCTGTTTGTGGCACATTAGTATATGGGAGGGGGAAAAGTTTTCAAGATGGGTGGTGACTATAGCGGCCATTTTGAAGTTGGCCATTTTGGATCCAACTTTTTTTTTCCAATGGGTAGAGGGTCATGTGACACATCAAACTTATTGATAATTTCACAAGAAAAACAATGGTGTGCTTGGTTTTAATGTAACTTTATTCTTTCATGAGTTATTTACAAGTTTCTCTTTGTTTACAGCCATTTACATGTCGCAGAGGTTAACACATGAGGAACGGATAGAAATTGTGTTGATGTCTGGTGAACGCAGTACCCGGGTCATTGCAGCAGATTTCAATGCAAGACACCCTACGCAAGAAAACTGTCATCATTCCCATTTTATTTAGGTGCATCTATATAAATGGCCCACCCTAAAAAGTTTGCCTAATCACTGAGCATAATGTTCTGTGTAAACTGATGGTCCTGTTTCAATTTTTGTTTTGCCCATTCTGCAAATTCAGTGCGCCGATACACTAATACAAGTCTATGAGAAATGGATCCATTTTTTCACAAAACTACAGATTTTGACGGAAACAAAAAGACTGAAGTGTGAAAGAGGCCTAACTGGGGATAGCATATCAGCCTCAGGCACAGGCAAATTCATCCCACTGGCTGAATCATAAACCTTATCTGGGTTTGTTAGGACTCAGCAGCTCTTGCTGCTCCTGGTGCCTGTTGATCACATTATCTCTGGGTCCAGAGGTGGAAGCACTGTCAGTGCTTCCTAATCTGTATATACAGCTTTCCTTGAGAGCAATCAGGAAACTATCAGACCAATATGGAAAAATAAACAATCTGACAGCCTGCTTCCCACTCATGCAGCTGCATAATCTCATGCATCTGCTTACTATGCAATGATGCTTTAGAATATCAATGTAGAGTAATATGTGTATTGCACTGATGTTTAAAGTGTATAGGTGGTCAGAAAGTAGTTAATAGCATTGGTCCAAGGGCCAAATGGACCTTTCTGGCTCCCGAACCTCCATGGCCAAGGTGCGACTCCAACCCTGCACCCATTATAGTTACGACCTTTCCCTTTTTTACACACACACAATATCTAGTTATGCCACGTACATATGTTTTATTGAGTTGCTTCATGTCATTTGTACCATACACATTATATGGCTAACAGATATTTCTCAGTATTTTGCATTAAAGAAAACAATTACGTCCATGAAATGTATAACCAGCATTTGCTCTGAGATTAATAATTTGCGATAATCGCAGACACAGAAGATAAGAAGCGAGGTATAAAAGCCATCCCACTATATGATTATATTGATATATTTTTTTCTCTGCTCTAGTGGTTGTTAATAACATCTCTTCACTGTGACACTGATCTGTTCACACTGACATTCACCCAAATTCTTTTTCAAAAGATTATTTCTCTGCAGATAAAAGAGAAGAAAATGCCGCCAGTAGCAGAGAATCATCCGATTTATAATATACCCAACCAGTGCCTTCCAACCTTAACCACTTGCTGCAAGCTATACATATATCACGGACAGGAAAGAGCCTAATGAAATGATGCTGTTAGATGCATGTCCTGTCTCATGTCATTTTCAGTAATGCCAGACATGATGTATGACCTCTGTCTCTGTCATAGATGGACGGCAGAGTCGTATTCTAAAACAATAAACAAGGTGCTGAATCTTTCACCCGCTTACTTACAGACTTGCTTGCTCTTGATCTTAATGTCAGTTCTTAGTGCAGAGCAAGGCGGCATTTATAGATGAGGGCTTGATTACAGCAGTAGTGCAAAAATGTAATTAAATGACATGCAAATCAAAATCTTATTATTGTCACACCAAGGTCCATAAGTTAGCACCTTCAACAATATCCAGAACTCACTGCCTTTCCCATTAGAATTAACACCCTAAGGACGCGAACAATTTTTTGTTTGGCAATTTCAAATTTTATCCATTTTGAAATAACCGTAACATTTATTTTTCTGCCAAAATAAGTGTAGGAGTGATTGTTTCTTGCGAGATCAGATGTTACTTTGAATGTCACCAAAAAAAAAGTGCAGTGAAAAGGTGAAAAGAAAAATACAATTCAGCCACAGTTTTAGGGGGTTTGTTTTTATAGCATTCATTATTCAATAAAAATTACTTGGGAACATGATTTTCCAGGTCAGTATGATTATGGTAATGCCAAACATGTATAAGATTTTTTTCTATTTGATTGGCTTAAAACATTTTGAATTTTGCATGAAAAAATGGTCTGTATAGACGTAACTTTTTTTCTATATTACCATCAATTAATTTGTGTGGGGGCATGTTTTTTGCTTAATGAGCTGATGTTTCATTTATTCTATTTTGGGGGTTCATACTACAGTATGTTTTGGTCACTAATTGTTTTAATTGAGTTATTGCAGCGACCGAAAACCATAATTCTGGTGCTTTGTTTTTTCCCTTTTTTATAGGGTTTACTGTTTGGCATAAGTAATTTCATATTTTGATATCAGTCAGTGTTGAATTTGTATGCACCATTGACCAGTTGTGTTGAACTTGGCTGAGCCTCCCACCAGGTCCAAAAGCAATACAGAGGTTCAGGTTCCACGGCATTACTGAGCCTTAATATTTTGATATTTCAGACTGGTTAAAATGGGGTGCTCGAATTTTTCTATTTTTTATTTATATTTTTAAAAACTTTTTTTTTACTTGATTTGTTACTCCCCTTAGGGAACTTGAAGCTCATTTCATTGATTGCACTGCATTATTGCTGTACATGCTAAATATAACTGTCTCCTATGATGCTCAGTCACAGGCTAGACATCACAGAAGAGATCACAAGACAGGCATCGGGCCTTCAGCTGGTCCCTTGCTGTCATAGAAATTCAGAGATCGTGTCGGAAGTTGATGGAGATAGGCTGGATCGTGGCGCTTAAATACTTCTGTTAGTGATTAACAGCGACACTTAAGAACTTAACATCAATGATCGTCAGTAGAGTAGAGCGAATTTGTTAGGATTGGGTTCCGAATACAATCGGCAGCGAATATTGTTCTTGCAATATTCGTCGAACATAGCCGAACGACATTAGAATCAATGGGAGTAGGAATTACCGAATATGTTCGGAACCAATCAACAAACATACATTCAGCACGAATAGGGTACCAATATGGCACGAATATGGCAAATTCAGATTTGGCAACCGAATCCAAACAAATTCGCTCAACTCTAATCGTCAGGCTGCCGTTAGAGACAGGTATTGGTTATATAATATTTCTGTCATCTTCCTTATGTGGCGCAAGCTTAGCTTCTGAGCCTGCTCCAAAGTCCCTTGCATGATCCATGACATATATCACCATCATGGGGTGTTAAGGGGTTAATTAATGGGAGTTTTAAAAACCTAAAAGTCATAATACCAGGACCACCACCTTTGTGACATCTGATTGACTTGTCATTATATTTTATTATGACATAACATTTTATTTTGCAAAATTTAACGTTAATAATTTTAATATATCAGTGATGTTTGTGTGGAAGATCACTTGGGACCCACAGCTGTGTCAAACTGAAGTTTCCTGGTCCATATTCGGCTTATGGACACTGCCAATAGGCAGAGCACAGCATATTAGTTAAGTAGACAAGGGAAATAATCGGCTACCAAATACATTTAGAATTGCAATCTACAAGATGGAACAATAGAACTTTTTATTATAAGATTGGGTAGAGAAAAAAAAACGTGAAATGTAAAATCAATCTGTGTGCTGGCAGAATGGTGGGGGTCCTACTCCTGGCACCATCTCACTAATCAGCTGATTGAAGGGACCACTGCACACCAGATGTGGCACAGCTACCATTCATTTGTATAGGAGAGAATTATTGTGTTATTCCTTGAATGCAGCTGGGCCACTTTCAGTTTGCAGATGTGCTTTCTGATAGCTGATAGGCTAGGATACTGGAAATAAGACACCTGTCAATCTGAAATTGACAACCATTCCATTGGATAGATCAGCATTAGAGACAATATCAACATCTGCAGGAGTGCACCGTAGCATTGCCTCACTGCTTCATAATTGCTGGGTTGGCGGGTCATCCTGCTTGATAGTCTGGACCTGCTGTACTGTTGCACTGCTGGTCTGAACTGTGCCTATCCAATGCATCTTTGCCTCCATATCATCAAAAGAGCATCGGGGCATTGAAGCTAGCTGGGTCCAGTGATCTGGCCAGCTTCATAGCAATGCTTGCAAGCTCTACTAGAAAGAGCTTAGGCCGGGTTCACACTGCGTTAACAGCAGCCCGTTCAACACATAGGCTAACGGGCTGCTGTCAACGCAAGTGCCGGTATATGCAGAGCGCTAGTGCAGATAGACCATCTGCTAGCTCTATCTGCGCTAGCAGTGATGGACCCGGAAACGCTGCACCCCGCGTCTCAGGGTCCGTCACTCAATGACGGCACATCGCTAGCGCACGCCCATTGTGGGCGTGCGCTAGCGATGCGTCCGACATTGGACTCAATGGCGGTGATAACGGACTACGTTATACCACGTTTATGCCGCGGTGTAACGTAGTCCATCTAATGGACGCCACTAACGTAATGTGAACCCAGCCTTATGAGCACTGTGCTCCTTGCCAAGAAGACTGACCACCACCAATAGACGGCAGTCATGGCCAGTAAACAACTAAATAAAAAATTCCCTTTTTAGTTTGAGAACAGGAAGGATTTTTAATAGCAAGCAAATTGCAAAGTTGCTTGTTTTTTCAAGCCCATTACAATTTTAACCATTTTTGAAGATGAGAATAACCCTTTAAGCCCTGAACAAAAAACTTTAAAGGGAACCTGTCACCTGAATTTGGTGGGACCGGTTTTCGGTCATATCGGCGGAGTTCTCTGTCCTTTGTAGTACACGCCTGCGCAAGGCAATCTTGCCTTGCGCAGGCATGTACTACGGAGGACAGAGAATGAACTTCAATCCAATATTGCGGCCAGCATGCAGCCAGCGGGTAAGGAAAGGGTGAATCAAACACCTGAAAACTCCGCCCATATGACCCAAAACTGGTCCCGCCAAATTCAGGTGTCAGGTTCCCTTTAACTTTCATGGGCATCTTATAGATGTCTTTTTTTTATGTCATTTTAGAATGATAGTATCAACTTTTTTGCCATCGGCATAACAACCTGAATAGCATAGCAGCTGCAATGGTGATAGACAGCTGAGAGGAACAACCTTCACTATATGTCATGCAGTTAATAGATGCTGAGGATGATAGAAGGGATTGTTGAAATTGAAGGCAGAGTGCTGGAAAAGCAACAATACAGAATAAAACAATGAAAGCAAAAAAAAAATCACAGGCATCATGAAAATAAAAGTTTTGTACTTGTCTTCTACTATAAAAGTCAAGCTTTTCTTTAGATGTTTAAGATGCCATTTTTCTTCCATTTATGTCGCACTGTTTAAGGCCTGTTAGCCTGATTTTTCATGATTCACAAGAGCAAAAAGTGAAACTTTTTAGGTGTTAAACAGTGATGAGCGAATGTGCAGGTATAAGGTGTATGCTCGAATAATATTATTATTATCATTATTTATTATGTTCGAGTCCCCGCGACTGCATGTCTCACGGCTGATCAACAGAGGCACCACATGCAGGGACTGTGTAACAAACAACCCTAAACCCAATTGAGCATCTCTGGAGAGACCTGAAAATGGCTGTCTACCAACGTTCACCATCCAACCTGACGGAACTGGAGAGGATCTACAAGGAACAATGGCAGAGGATCCCCAAATACAGGGGTGAAGAACTTGTGGCATCATTCCCAAGAAGACTCATGGCTGTACTAGCTCAAAAGGGTGCGTCTACTCAATACTGAGCAAAGCGTCTGAATACTTATGACATTTCAGTTTTTCTTTTTTTAATAAATTTGCAAAAATTTCTACATTTCTGTTTTTTTTGTCAAGATGGGGTGCAGAAAAATGAGAAAAAAATGAACTGTTTTGAACTTACCAAATGGCTGCAATGAAACAAACAGTGAAAAATGTAAAGGGGTCTGAATACTTTCCATACCCACTGTATGACATCAGTTTTACACAAACATATTAGGCTCATGTGAAACTGGTGCCTTCACAAACAGAATTTTTAGGAAAACTAGAATTTTTGGCCATTACTTTTACACAAGTTAAAAATCTCTGCAGACACATATTAGCTTTAAGTAAATTGGGAAATATTAAATGCACTAAAAACGATAGGCCTCGTTTATCAAAATTTGTCTCCCATAGCAACCAATCATAGCTCAGCTTTCATTTCTTAAACATTACTGGTAAAATGAAAGCTGCCATGTGATTGGTTATTATGAGCAACAGAAACAGCCATCCACTTAACATTTTCCATATATCTGCCCTCGCATAGAGTCCAAAAGATAAAGGAGCCCACTCCCACCTCCAAACCATGTTCTGTCACAGACACATAAAAGGACCCATGTACCGTCATTGCAAATGGGCCCTCTTGAATTTGTGTAGTATGCTGTAGGTCTGTTGTATTATTCTTAACCGGTTTATGACATTTTTTTCGATATATTGGTTACATATTGGCCACGGGTGTTAAAAACAAGTTTTAATGCGTCTTTCATTTTTTGATGATTTTTTGTTGCATTTTTTTTTCTTTCACAGATCAGGGGCTCCAAGAAAAATCCTGAATCTAAAATCACATAATGTTTTTGAAAATATTTTAATGCATTAACTAAAACCACTACAAAAATGCAGGCACTAAAACAAATTATTTAAAATGAAAATATTTGCCAAAATAATTATATTTAAAAAAACAAAATTAAATTGTTTTTATACTTGAATTTCTTGGCAAAAATTGAAATGAAAAGATTTGCCCCAAAATTCTATTAAAAAGCTGCTTTCTTTATATGAATTTCTTGGCAAAACTTGAAACAAAATGTCAAAAATGGTCAAAAACTGTCATTGGCCCTAGCGGGGAAAAAAGTTACAACATTTGGCCACAGTACCTAAGTAGAGATGAGCGATCCCAAACATAAAAGTTTAGGGTTTCATACCAGACAGTTAATATCCGACGCTAAACACCGAACATGGAAGTCCGTTGCAAAATTCAAAGTTTAATGGGAAGTTTGCTGGAGAGAGAGAGAATTTTTTTCCAAATCCAAAGTTCGGGTCTCCATTCTTTTCAATTTGGGTCGGGGTTCTGGTTCAAGTACAGGTGCAGTTCTGGTACCCTAGCCAAACTTTGGAACGCCAATTTCCAAGAGCCCGCTCATCCCTGTACCTAAGGGCTCATTCACATGAGTGTATTGTACCGATTTGTGCTGTCTGTGTGCACCAAGGACACCACACGGAGAGCATATGCACCGATTATGAACAAAGTGCTAGTGCACATGGCCAACTTTCCACAATGACCAATGGTCTGCATGGAAAAAATTGCAACAAACACTACTTTTATCCAATTTGTGGACCAGAGACTACAGCATGTATGTAGGAGGCAGCTCCTACATTTGGATATATGGACAAGCACCAGGAGCTGCACACAGAGCCAGTCACGTCCGCAGTTTAGTTTTGAACCCAGCCTTAGGATTAGTAATATGGACCTGTAGGGGCTTAGCATTACTGACAATCATAACACATATTGTGGTATGAATATGGAAGCTTTACCGCAGATTTGACTCTGCAGTTTTTTTCATCATTATGTAATCAATCATTGTTGAAATCCTTCTCAACACATCAGGAGTTGTATACAGTTGTAGGTAGATAGCCAGATACTTCACTCCACTTTAAGCTGTTGAGTATCATTTTATAAAATGGTATATATGGCAGAATCATCTTCTGCATACGAACAGGAAGAATCCAGACACATTCTGCATACACTTAAAGTAACGGCAATAAAACCAATGTAGATACATAGGGTTAATCCTACCGAGTATCCATCACTTTCAACAGCTCACAAAAAGCCTAATTCCTAATGGAAAACTAGCCAGCTTTAAAAGGAATGTATCTTCAGATAAAGATCTATTGTTTAAATCACCTTTTTCGTGTTAAATATTTTTTTTTTCAAAATTCTTGGAAATTGTTTTTTACATATCACAATATGTATTAATAAAAAATAGACATATTTTAATTTTCACATTGGCCACTGGAGCTATTATTGGTGTTTTTTTTTTACAAAAGACTTTTTTTACAGACTTTTCATCAGTCTTATTATCGTTACAGGCAGGATTACAATGACAGGTAATACCACCATAACCATATACACCTGATAATAACCAAAAATCCACCATTCACATACGTTCCCTTTATTCTCGCTGCCTTCACAATTACATTTGCACATGCTCTCTAGATGCTTCAATACAAAAGATATGGTCTCAATCCATTGCTGCTAATGTACATGTTAATTTCCTGATACAGGAAGTATGAGTTTAAAATTGATCCAGTGGCCAGTGTGAAAATTGTAATATTTATATATTTTTTAATACAGATTTTGATACGCAAAATAAATTATAAAAATAAAAAAAAACACATTTAAGAATAACTGAACCTTTATAACTTTTTTTTTAAGCGGTGAGGTCAAGGTGTTGAGACCCCCAACAATCTCTAAAACTGCCTCTCGCCCACCCCTCCCAACCCCAGAGGTTAGCAGCTTAAGTAACAAAGCTCCCATCTGAACGTGCACACAGAGTGGGATATGGATTTAATAGAAAGCATAAGCTTCATAGCCCTTCATAGCCCTTCATATGTAAAAAGAAACTGTTATAAAGGTTTATTTACTCTTTAACATGAAAACCTGATTTAAACAAGTCATTTTGTGATGACATGTTCCCTTTAAGAGACAAATCACATAAGTTATGGAGTTTTTGTTATCAACCAAGAAAGAAATCCAGATAATAAAAAAACAGATATGCTCAAAATATCAACGTCAAGATGACCTCAGTTGACGTCCCAATCCTCAAGACACCAAGGGAAAACAGCACCAGCAATTATATAATTGCCAGTGGGAGAGAAATTCAACGACATGAAGACATTCATAAAGCAGTTATCTGATAACACATCCAGCTGTGGGACTATAACCAAACACTTCTGCTCATGCAATAAGACTCACGTAAGTTATTCGCAGATGGTCGGGACTGCATGGCTTCATAGTGCTGCATGTGAACGACGAGGTTTGCATCTCTCTCCATGTGGTCCGTCGAGCAGTGGCCCTGTTGCCTCATAACGTCAGCAAGAGCCCTGAGAACAAGAAGAAAGTTGAACTCTCATTATTATTACCATTGCTGTAAAATACGAAGGCCCAAAAGACAGATTATTAACACCCTCAGTGTTATCCATATAAAGGGATTTCAAGTCATTTACAATATTGTGAATGTGAATAAATTGGGGGGGGGCGTGTTCCACTGAATGGGAATCTGTCAGCAGATTTTTGCTATGGACCGCATGAGGTAGGGGCTGAGACACACATTTCAGGGATGTGTCACTTATTATGATGTGTGCTTTTGTTTCAATACAATGATAGTTTTAGCACTGGGAGATTATTATCACTGCCTGGACTATAGCTCATGTGAGCCCTGGTCCGGCCACACCCCTCCTCTGATAAACAGCTCACTGTCTATAGACAATGTGCACAAAAAGCTGTGGTGTGTGCAGGGCTACCTTTCTGAGCTTTGCAACATGCTACATCTAAAAACTCTGATTGCGTCACAACTTCTGCATCCAGTAAACTAAGTGATACATTACTGGAATGAGGGTCTCTTTTCTTACATTATGCTGCTCTCAAATGAGGCAGCCAAAGCCTGGTGACAGATTCCTTTTAAAATTTTCATTTATCAGTCACAGTAGCAAGTGATCTCACTCTGTAGGCTCCAGCTTGACCAAATATCATACGGTTATCCATATATTTGTACAGTAGGCCCCCTCTTTGTACCTCATTATATCAAGCAGAGCAGAGAGCCACTGAAAAGAGCCTATTTATTGAATCCAATTATTTCCTCTACTGTGTAATCCAAAAATTATAAGGTAGAAAGATAAAAAACAGCATATATTAGCCAAGTCTAGAGTAATCGGAGAATGATCCTCAAGTTGAGTTATATTTTTTTCTGTGAATTTTATGCTGCTGTTATTGAGGTCCTAGTTACCAAACTGTGAGCATGCCCTTGAGCTCTGCCCTAGGAGGCATGGTAAAGCTGAGAGACTATATTGAAAATAATAAAATAAGTACGGTATGTTTTATCTGTAACATTTGGGGGCATCAGAATGTACCACCAGAAATTAGGTATTTATTCTATACAATTCTTTTACATTTTGGGGGCCTTTTTATTTTTTTTTTGAATTTTCAGAATAAAAAATCTTAAAATATTGCATTTTTCACACTGGTCACTGGAGCACACAGCTGATATTTGCTGTTTTCTGCTGTCTACATATCAGCTTTTCTGTGTAGATTGAGATAGAGTCATCCCATGCTACTTCTTTTGTTCCGCAGCGGTTTTCCTACGGATTTTTCCGCACCATTAGCACAGCTATTTTTTTTTCAATTGATTTACATTGTACCGCAAATCACTGTGCGGAACTGCAGCGTTTGTGAGCGGAAAAATCCGCTGCGGATCCACACAAATTCTGCATTGTGTGCACACAGCCATATACCACTGGAAACATGAAGGCATGATACCAAAAAAAAATTTTCTCTGCTTAAATATAGATACGATATAAGGGGTAGAAACCTAATAAAATATAACCTAATGGCGTATTACTGCATATACATATAAATGTACAGTGACTGATATACAAGATTGGCTTGCCATGATAAAAGTGTTTTGCGACTTAAGGCTTCCATTTACCATAGTGAAGCATAACCTGCCCCAAAACCTTTCTGCCCAAGGCCTAAATAACATTTTCTTTCAGACTTCACTACATTTGGAGACACAAAGAACATAATTCCGATGACCCGCATACAGGGCATGCACATAATCACTGTTTCCTTTGTTTGAGTTTGTGCTGGTATAATTTTGCATACAACTCATATGAGCCTAGCAAATACATATCAAACTCTGGCCCATGGGACAAATCTCACCAACTGGGTAGTTATATTTGGCCCACAACATCAGAACTGCCACCCCTATGTGGGGCCACTATTCTGTATTGGAGGACTATGTGGTGCCCATAGTACTGTATGGGGGACTATGTGGGGCCAATATTCTGTATAGAGGACCATGTGGTGCTCATAGTACTGTATGGGGGACTACGTGGGGCCAATATTCTGTATAGAGGACCATGTGGTGCTCATAGTACTGTATGGGGGACTACGTGGGGCCAATATTATGTATGGAAGACTATGTGGT
Source organism: Ranitomeya imitator (assembly GCF_032444005.1). Lineage (NCBI taxonomy): Eukaryota > Metazoa > Chordata > Amphibia > Anura > Dendrobatidae > Ranitomeya > Ranitomeya imitator. Next base: position 175,046,265 of record NC_091288.1, read on the forward strand.
GCTCATAGTATTGTATGGAGGACTATGTGGGGCCACTATTTTGTATGGAGGACTATGTGGTGCCCATAGTACTGTACGGAGGACTATGTGGGACTCATTATTCTGTATGGAGGACTATGTGGGGGCCATTATACGGTATACTGGTTGGCCCATGACATTATCCAAGTTTTTCATTTTGGCCTCTGTGTGATGGAGTCTGACATTCCTGGTTTAGCAGGTAATTTGTGAATCAATTCTGTAAGAATAGTCCCCCAGTAGTCAGCGGTTTAGCATACATTTGCTTAAATCAGTTGTTTGTTTTTGCTTTAAGTTTTGACATTTTTTTGCTTTTTGATAACTTGGGTCTATCAGAGGATCCATTGGTATTTTCCTTACTCTGAAATGCCAATTTGTGCCATTTTTCCATTGTGGTATATTTATTGTGGGCAAGGAAAGTATTCAAACCTCTTGAAATTTTTCACTCTTTGTTTTATTGCAGCTATTTGGCAAATTCAAAAAAGTTAATTTTTTCTCATTAATGTACACTCTGCACCTCATCTTGACTGAAAAAAACAGAAATGTAGAAATTTTTGCAAATTTATTAAAACAGAAAAGCTGAAATATCACATGGTCATAAGTATTCAGACGCTTTGCTCAGTATTGAGTAGAAGCACCTTTTGAGTTAGTACAGCCATGAGTCTTCTTGGGAATGATACAGCAAGTTTTCACACCTGGATTTGGGGATCCTCTGCCATTCTTCCTTGCAGATCCTCTCCAGCTCCACCAGGTTGGATGATGAACGTTGGTGGACAGCCATTTTCAGGTCTCTCCAGAGATGCTCAGTTGGGTTTAGGTCAGGGCTCTGGCTGGGAAAGTCAAGAATGGTCACAGAGTTGTTCTGAAGCCACTCATTTGTTATTTTAGCTGTGTTCTTAGGGTCATTGTCTTGTTGGAAGGTGAACCTTCGGCCAAATCTGAGGTCCAGAGCACTCTGGAAGAGGTTTTCATCCAGGATATCTCTGTACTTGGCAGCATTCATGTTTCTTTCAATGTCAACCAGTCATCCTGTCCCTGCAGCTGAAAAACATCCCCATAGCATGATGCTGCCACCACCATGTTTCACTGTTGGGATTGTATTGGGCAGGTGATGAGCAGTGCCTAGTTTTCTCCACACATACCACTTAGAATTATCACCAAAGAGGTCTATCTTCATCTCATCAGACCAGAGAATCTTATTTCACATAGTCTGAGAGTCCTTCATGTGTTTTTTAGCAAACTCTATGCGGGCTTTTATATGTCTTGCACTGAGGAGAGGCTTTCGTCGGGCCCCTCTGCCATAAAGGCCCGACTGGTGGAGGGCTGCAGTACAGTGGAACTTTGTCCCATCTCCCTACTGCATCTCTGGAGTTCACCTACAGTGATCTTGGGGTTCATCTTTACCTCTCTCACCAAGGCTCTGCTCCCACGACTCCTCAGTTTGGCTGGACGGCCAGGTCTAGGAAGACTTCTGGTGGTCCCAACTTCTTCCATTTAAGGATTATGGAGGCCACTGTGCTCTTAGGAACCTTAAGTACTGCAGAAATTCTGTTGTAACCTTGGCCAGGTCTGTGCCTTGCCACAATTCTCTCTGAGCCCCTTGGCCAGTTCCTTTGACCTCATGATTCTCATTTGGTCTGACATGCACTGTGAGCTGTGAGGTCTTATATAGACAGGTTTGTGCCTTTCCAAATCAAGTCCTATCAGTTTAATGAAACACAGCTGGCCTCCACTGAAGGAGTAGAACCATCCCAAGGAGGATCACAAGGAAATGGACATCATGTGACTTAAATATGAGTGGTTGAGCAAAGGGTCTGAATACTTATGACCATGTGATATTTCAGTTTTCCTTTTTTATTAAATTTGCAAAAAATTCTATATCTCTGCTTTTTTCAGTCAAGATGGCGTGCAGAGTGTACATTAATGTGAGAAAAAATGAACTTTTTTTAACTTACCAAATGGCTGCAATGAAACAAAGAGTGAATTTAAAGGGGTCTGAATATTTTCCGTACCTACTGTAGATACAGGACAGTAGGGGTGATAGATAGATAGTCTCAAACAGTATAGATAAGGAAACCTTAATGAAAATATAAAATATTGCAATAAAAGCACATAAAGCTCTTTCTTGATCTGACAAGTAGATATTATCTAATGATCACTGTTTGCACACTCATTCATGTAATTTGTTCTGACCCAATTTCATAGGCCAACGTAATTTTTTTCTCTATTTCCAACACAAAACAATGCATCTGTCATATTATATTAAGTTATTTCAATAAGCCACATTTCCTGATTTAATAAAACTCAACACAACTTGACACATGAGTCACAACAAATCAGAATATTTATACAAAGGACTGGTCTTTTAGGGGTAAGTAACAGCCACCCCGGGCACAGAAGATACTGTAGTTCTCTAAATTTTGGTCTGGTCTTAGTCATGAAACACTTACTTTGCCAATGTGGTAGTACTAATGAATAGCATTAGCTAATTAATTAGTGTACATCTATCGATAGATGCATGTGCTAGGAAGATGATATATTATATGAAAGCTTACTGATAGAAAGCAATATATTATGGTGAGAAAATGTATAGACTATTTAAATATTAACACTAGGACATGAAGAAAAGCAATCTTGCGTATAATATCATGTGTACTACAAAATTTAAAATTCCCTGCAGCACTCCCGCAGGCACAGCAGAATACTGCAGATTTATCACGCCAGCTCAGATTCCCTTAGTGTATGATTGGACTGGGTCATTAGACCACAAGATGATCCTCTTAGGCAACCAGGCTCTGATAAATAAGGTCCTCCAAAGGACCATCAGGAGAAAATTTCATCCAAATATGATGTTGAAGACAACCACTTGTCGCTAGGATCTATTTATTATGGATCAGTGACCTACTTACTACCATACTGATGGTAGGTCCTGTGTGTGCATTGATAACAACAAAGTTCATGTAGGAGAAGTACCAACATAATCTGTAAAACGTATGGTGGCATGTAAAAGTTTGGGTACTCCTGGTCAAAATTAAGCAAGTTGAAAATGAAATTATCTCTAAAAGGCATAAAGTTAAAGATTCCACATTTCCTTTGAATTTTAGGCAATAAAAAGTAAATATGTTATTATTTTTGCATTTTAAAAATTACAAAAAGGAAAATTGGTCGATGCAAAATTTGGCACCCGTGGAGAATTCTGTGTTCAGATAACTTTGACCAAGGTTTAAGACCTTAATTAGCCTGCTAGGGTTATGGCTTGTTCACTATTATTGTTAAGCAAGGCAGGTGATGCAAATTTCTTAACTTTCTAAAAACCCAGCCTTCTCTAACCTTGCGCCAAAAAACAGCAGCCATGGGTTATTCTAAGCAATTAAGAAATGGAAGTTGACAGGAACAGTGGAGGTCAAGGTAAATTCTGGAAGACTAAACAAAATTTCAGTGAGGTCTGCTCGTAGAGAGGCAAATCAGAACCCCTACTATGCTAAAGAACATCTAAACAAGCCTGATACATTTTGGAAACAAGTCCTGTGGACGATTAGGTTAAAATTGAACTCTTTGGCCACAATGATCAAAGGTATGTGTGGAGAAAAAAAGGGCACAGAAGTTCAGAAAAAGAACGTCTCGCCAACCATTAAGCATGGGGGTGGATTATTCATGCTTTGGGGTTGTGTTGCAGTTGATGACACGGGGAACATTTTATAGGTAGACGGAATAATGGATTCAATTAAATTTCAACAAATTCTTATTGCAAATATAACACCATTAGGAAAGAGTAAATGTGCTTGATACTTGGATGTCACTCGAGTATCTGGATGCTTGGATGTGCCCAGCACTTCATGAGCATTGTTTGGTGCTGGGATGTAATGCTTGAATCCCCACCAGCATGTTTGGCACCTGTTACACAGCCAATAAACATGCAGGAATTGCCTGCCAGTCACTGTAATGTTCTAGCCATTTTGATAGTGGCATTACTGTGATTGGCTTGCCAACTCAGATGTTATAAAAGAACATGGGTCGCCATGCTCAGCACACAGATGTCATTGCACAGGTTAGCGACCGGTGTGATTGGAGGGAGAGTGTTATCCAGGCCTGTGTGTGCACAGTTTCACTAATCAGAGTTCTCTTGTGTGATACTGGTACTGATGCTGAACCATCATATTAACAGTACTTCTAAGGGCTAATCCAGTGCTTTGCTGTTTGTATCAGATATATTCCGCATTTAGCATAGGGACAGATGCAGGAGCAGGGGGAATGGTAGAATGCAGCCTATAGGCAGGGCTTAGGGCTTGCAGTCCGTTGCTAAATATATAGCTGCTGCATGTGACCACATTCTGTTTTTGAGGGATTAAAAAATTTACTATATTGTTATCCATATGGTTTAACATGTTTAGTGTTACATAAGGGTGGTATATAAATCTTTTTTCTTCTGGATTGAATTAGTCATCCATAGACTTTAACACACTGCTTAATGTTTACATTACGATGGTATATAAAACTCCAAAAAAAGTTACAATTTTTTTTCTGGGTTCAATTAGTCATCCATACATTTTACCGTGCTTTCTTTAAAATGATGATGGCTTAAACATTTTTAAAACCGCTTGGCCTGGTACAGTTCATAAAATATTTTTGTTCCATAAATTGGTTATTGTCATTCATGCAGTTTAACATGCTTAGGATAAAATTACGGTTGTTTAGAAATGTTTAAAACTGCTTGGTCTGGTACAGTTCACAAAAGATCTTTGTTCCAAAAATGGACTATTGTCATTCATACAGTTTCACCTGCTTTGTGGGACATTTTGCCCTGCTACACATGTACAAATTTGGTTGTTCAAAAATTGACTATTAAACTCACCAAAACTGACGCTTTTTAAAGTTAGTTAAAAATACTGAGCGTAATTATTACCATAATGAGAAAAAAAATACCGTAAATATTAAAACACTTAAAGTGTTATAACTGGGAAAGAAGAGGGAAAAAATAAGGAAAGGAAAGGCGGGTATGGCATCAAAGTGGCATAATCTATATCAGGTGCATAAAGGTCTATAGTACGCAGTGTCCAAAAGAGATTATAATCAATACATATACTGTATGTTTTGTCTGTATAAATATTAGGATGCATATTATATGTATACAATCGATCAGACTCATGGCTAGCAGTGGCTACAAAGAGTGTTTACAAGCCGTGACACTTGCAAGTTGGGGTGCTACTAGATGCTAACCATGTATGGTGCCCAAACATTTGTATTGGCTTTGTATTGGCCCATTTTCCTTTTTGTAATTTTTGAAAACGTAAAAGATGAAAAAAAAAACACACATACAGTGGGGCAAAAAAGTATTTAGTCAGTCAGCAATAGTGCAAGTTCCACCACTTAAAAAGATGAGAGGCGTCTGTAATTTACATCATAGGTAGACCTCAACTATGGGAGACAAACTGAGAAAAAAAATCCAGAAAATCACATTGTCTGTTTTTTTAACATTTTATTTGCATATTATGGTGGAAAATAAGTATTTGGTCAGAAACAAACAATCAAGATATCTGGCTCTCACAGACCTGTAACTTCTTCTTTAAGAGTCTCCTCTTTCCTCCACTCATTACCTGTAGTAATGGCACCTGTTTAAACTTGTTATCAGTATAACAAGACACCTGTGCACACCCTCAAACAGTCTGACTCCAAAGTCCACTATGGTGAAGACCAAAGAGCTGTCAAAGGACACCAGAAACAAAATTGTAGCCCTGCACCAGGCTGGGAAGACTGAATCTGCAATAGCCAACCAGCTTGGAGTGAAGAAATCAACATTGGGAGCAATAATTAGAAAATGGAAGACATACAAGACCACTGATAATCTCCCTCGATCTGGGGCTCCACGCAAAATCCCACCCCGTGGGGTCAGAATGATCACAAGAACGGTGAGCAAAAATCCCAGAACCACGCGGGGGGACCTAGTGAATGAACTGCAGAGAGCTGGGACCAATGTAACAAGGCCTACCATAAGTAACACACTACGCCACCATGGACTCAGATCCTGCAGTGCCAGACGTGTCCCACTGCTTAAGCCAGTACATGTCCGGGCCCGTCTGAAGTTTGCTAGAGAGCATTTGGATGATCCAGAGGAGTTTTGGGAGAATGTCCTATGGTCTGATGAAACCAAACTGGAACTGTTTGGTAGAAACACAACTTGTCGTGTTTGGAGGAAAAAGAATACTGAGGTGCATCCATCAAACACCATACCTACTGTAAAGCATGGTGGTGGAAACATCATGCTTTGGGGCTGTTTCTCTGCAAAGGGGCCAGGACGACTGATCCGGGTACATGAAAGAATGAATGGGGCCATGTATCGTGAGATTTTGAGTGCAAACCTCCTTCCATCAGCAAGGGCATTGAAGATGAAACGTGGCTGGGTCTTTCAACATGACAATGATCCAAAGCACACCACCAGGCCAACGAAGGAGTGGCTTCGTAAGAAGCATTTCAAGGTCCTGGAGTGGCCTAGCCAGTCTCCATATCTCAACCCTATAGAAAACCTTTGGAGGGAGTTGAAAGTCCGTGTTGCCAAGCGAAAAGCCAAAAACATCACTGCTCTAGAGGAGATCTGCATGGAGGAATGGGCCAACATACCAACAACAGTGTGTGGCAACCTTGTGAAGACTTACAGAAAACGTTTGACCTCTGTCATTGCCAACAAAGGATATATTACAAAGTATTGAGATGAAATTTTGTTTCTGACCAAATACTTATTTTCCACCATAATATGCAAATAAAATGTTAAAAAAACAGACAATGTGATTTTCTGGATTTTTTTTTCTCAGTTTGTCTCCCATAGTTGAGGTTTACCTATGATGTAAATTACAGACGCCTCTCATCTTTTTAAGTGGTGGAACTTGCACTATTGCTGACTGACTAAATACTTTTTTGCCCCACTGTATATATATACTGTATATATTTGGGGGGGCTAAAATACAAAGCAAATATGTCGTCTTTAACTTTAGGGTTTTTGGAGATCATTTCATGTTCAACTTGATTAACTGTTCACAATAACAGTAATTTTGACCAGGGGTGTCCACACTTTTATATGCCACTGTGTAGCATGATCCTATATAATGGCAGTCTTGCCCTCATTGTGTTGACTGAATATATATTGTAAATATCATTTGAAGTCTGCAAAGTGTGCTTGTATGACAGTAGCATGAGATCTGAAATACTCCCACAGCTCAGCTTAGCTATTTTTTATTGAAAAGGAGAATAATATGTAAGTAAAATTCCTACTTAATTATGAAAGGAAAACACTTGTCATGTTTACACTTCTTACCAGCATCTTATAATGGCTCTCTGACCTTTATATTCAGTGTTATATTATGGTTTTGATGTTGCACAAGTGGCCGTTAGTTTCCTCAAACAAATGTTTTATTTCATAGAAATTTTCATATTGAGGTTTTGCTTCACAGCGTTTTCAAAAAAATGGAGCATTCATTTGAACCGATGAACTATATGACCGTAGTTGAGTTCATTTGAAAAAATGAATAATTTTGTAAGTATAAATGAAAAAAAGCTAAATAAATGCTAAATACTTGTCAAGGATAGCGTACAAACAACCCAATCTCCTGCAATAGTCAAGTCCAAATATTCAGGAAAGGAGGTTCAGGAATGTATAGTGGTGTTCTACAAAAGATTTGATCTACATTAATACTATTTTCATTGACTAATTATATGAACTTTTTGTCTAATAAAATGGCTACAAATAGCCTTTAGGACAAGCATAGATCAAGGTAGCAGTAGTTGTTTCTCTCTAATAAATCTGTTATAGTTCTTATAGGCTAGGTTGAGATTCCTTTAAGGGAACCAATCACTTGAAAAAATACTATTAACCTGCAGATATGGGATTAATCTGCAAAAAATTGGCATTTTGAACCTGCCCTGTGCCTGCAGTTAGAGCCCGGTTGCCGGGAGGAAATTAACTTTATTCCTCATGGTAGCGTTTGGGTTTCAGTCATGAGGGTGGTGCCAGTTCAGGTTCAGTCACCCCCTGACTGACAGCTGGCCCTAATGCTGAGCTGCTGACAGTCAGTGCCAGTGGCACAATCACAGCCACCTCTGTCTCTCAGAGCGGTGACCGAACCAACCCCAGCACTGCTCCTGTGCCAAAACACTAAACACTACCGGGAGGAATAAAGTTCATTTCTTCCCGGCAGCGGGGGTCTAAGTGCCAGTGCCGGGCAGGTTCAGAACAGAATTTTCCTGCAGATTAGCACCATACCTGCAGGTTAATAGCATTTTTCACATTACAGGTTCCCTTTAAAGAGAACCTTTCATGAAATATATCATGATGAACTGGTCAAACGATGTAATAGTGAATGTCAAGGTGAATACAAATATTTTATTGTTTTGTTTTTTTATTTTGCCTCTCCATTGAGGAGATATTAGCAATCAAAATATTTGGCCCCTTATGAGTCAATTTTTGTTAAGTCCAAGTGGATGTTATCAAATAGTTTTCACTGGGAGCATGTACTTCTCCCCGTATGAGTTGCTAAAGCATAAGCAGGTAGAAAGACTCAAGGGAAAGAACACACCCACACAATATCTTGGATCAGGTTTCTCAGGGTGTGAGAGATGTAATGTCAGACAGTTATGATCTCCATGTCTAACTTCCTGCATGAGTCAGTGCAGAGGGAGGGGCTGTGCAGCTGAGTTTAGCTGTGTCACATTGCAAACCCTTCTATCAACGCTCCTCTCATATCACTGTCAGCTCTTCTGTACTGTCCCTCCCTAGACACTGCCTGTCCGGAGATGTCACAGTAATCATAATTATGTTGTTGAGCTTAACTTTCACCCGATCTACAGTGAGAGCAGAGCAGGGCATCGTTCTATCCCACACAGGAGTGGCCCAAAATTGATTGCTCCCATGTGGGATGTAATGAGAGCCCCGATCTTACTGCAGATTGAGCACAAGTTGTTTGCTCACAACCGACATATGTGTGATTACATCTTACACACTGAGAAACCTGCTCTAAGCTATGGTGGGGGTGTGTTCTTTTTCTGCTGAACATTGTTGCTTTCTTATGATTGGTCAGAACCATACAGGGAGAAGAAGTACACGCCCCCAGTACAAACTCTCTGATAACACCCACTTGGACTTAACAAAAGTTAACTAATGAAGTGCCAAAAACTTTGAATGATAATATATCAGCAAAGCAAAGACAATTTAAAAAAAATGTTTTATTCCACTAGTACATTGTGTTTCTCTATATGCACTAGAGACAACAAAACCGCAGCAATAAAAATGCAGCAAAACTTGATTTTTGTAAGGAGCTTCTTTGCTGCCAAGAGAGCAGGTTTTGCCTGCGGAAGAAAATGCAGCAAAAATGAGTATGAACATAGCCATAAAATGGATATTGTAGTTAATGTTCCAGTACATAGATAAAGAACTGTATCGCAACAATACTAGGATCACGCTCATTGTGATAACAGCACAAGGATAATCAGCAGTTATGTCATAGTGCATGAAAAATAAATACTATGAAGACATAACAAAAGATTATTAAACACAGTGAAAATCAGGGCATAAGGATGATAATAAATTATCCTTAAAGGCACCATGCAATAGATATGTGATCTGTATATTCAGTATTATGGTATGGTCTTTTTATTGCAGCAACAAGTGTCTTGTTGCAGTGACAGTGATGTCACTGTAGTGAGAATGCACACTGTAACATCACAGCGCCGGGCCATTAAATATGGTGAGATTTCACAGGAATGACATTCAGAATCACACATACATTTAAGTAAATAATCAAAAACGACCACTAAGTATAGAAATATCAGCGTCGAGATATCCAAGCAGATAATTATCTATTAGACACACTGCTGTCCGCTATCTGCCGGGAAACACCAGCCAGCGGTGATTATGGCTTGTATCAGAATGTTCAGATCTGTTATTTATTATATGGTAGAGAGGAATTGCAAGGTCTCGCAGATCAGTTAACAAGGTGACTGTTGCTGCCATGTAATAAAATTCTTGAATCATACCATTAGGAACTGATAGAATGTCTTCTGTTACTAAAACAACGAGCAGAAACCTTAATGATAGATCTGAGATATCTTAAAGTAAAATTATAATAATGAAGAGGAGTAATGAACAGATCATAATCTGTTCTATCATTCCAAAAAGAAATACACATTTGGTCAATATTTATACCATATGGAAGCCACAGAGTAGCTCATCCTGGGCTCCCAAAAGGTCAATGGACTTAAACTCTTCTGCCTGATCTTATGTTGGTAGATGAAAAATATGGTAGGAGGCTAGATAATATAGTTACCAAGGCAAGAGTACACCTGTGTACATGGATATAGATAATTAGAAAAGCACCACACTTAAGACTCCTTTGGTGATGCACGGTTGCCTCACCATGTTTAACATAATTGTCTGTTCAACTGGTAATCAGGATTGTAAAGGCACTTTAATGTTGATTAAATCCTTACCTTGCTTATAAAAATCTGTTTATCTGTTTAGCTCATTTGTATGCTAATGAATTGCAAGTGCAGTGGGATTGGTGATTGCACCTGCAGATCTCCTGTCTTCCTTCTCTAATCCCCGCCCATGTCTCAGACTGACAAGTCACTCCTGCTTCAGTGACCTGTCACTTAGTGACAGGAGGCAGACCATGGGCAGGGAACAGTGAAGGGGCAGAAGAGCTGCAAGTGCAATCACCAACATCACTGCACTTGCATCTTATTAGCATACAAATTCAGCTTTGGATTTATCTAAAACAGCAAAACACACTTGTGGAAGCAAAGTGAGGATTTAATCAGCATTAAAGTTGATGACAGGTTCTCTTTGAAATGGTAAAACAGCTATGTAATATTTCATAGTGTAATCAGCTCTATATGGACAAAACATAAAGCAGGCAGCATTAAACCTGTCATGGGATTCCTGCGACAGAGAGGAGCCAGAAGATGGAGTGTCTGATTTATCCTATTCCTGCACTGATTAGAAGCACTGATTAGAAGCACTTCATCTTCAAATTAAACGGTGCAGGTTTCTTTTAGCAGTGCAGGGGTTAATCTGCTCAGTTGAGAGATCTTGGAAGCTTTCCTGCATTAAGGCTCTCAGTTGTTCACTGTTGGCCTCTCTCCTCTCCTATATATTCTGGGCTCTGGCCAGCACTCATTGCCAGAGTTAGCTTCATGCTGCATGGTTTAGGAGATGGTGGTTTGCTGTTGTTTGAGAAGGCATTTGGTTGATTTTTCTGAGACTGTTACTAGGTTTTGTTTGTGTGCTAATCCCCTTCCTACTTGGTTTTTACCCAATCCTCCACTCCCCGGTGTTTACGTCTGTTGTCTGTGTGAGTATATTTGTATGAATGGTAATTTCCTTTATCTCTGTTTGTATTACCTTGTTAGTATGGTTGGTGTACTACAGTATACTACTCCCCTTCTTCCCTGGGTAGAGGAAGGGTACAGACTGAGGGCGGATTCAGAAGCTAAGGCAAGGTACGTGGCCCCGGCGTCTTCACCATCAGAAGTAATCTGGAGAATCTGGCTTCTAAATAGTACATATGTCTTCCAGTAATCCACTGCTACATTTTAGTTTGCATTAACTCCTTCCCAACATCAGCCTTACATGTACAAAGCAGGTGTATGAAGCGAGCCCTCAGACTGAGCTCATGCCGTAAGTGTCAGATAATGGCTGATAATGGTGTGTCACAGCCAGGATCCGCCTCTAATAGCTGCGGGTGGAGTCGAGATCCACCTGTGATTGTTATCCTGTGAAATGATGCTGTTCATCTCTGACAGTGGCATAAACAGCATGCCTGCATATGGGTGCATCATTTTATGCGCCATGCAGCTGCCCCACGATGGGATTGTGGAGTGCCGATGGGTTGCTATGATAGGGTTCTGTTGAGGAACCCTGTGTCTAATGTCATGGAGCTCCATTTAAACCCATTTTGTGGCTGAGCTCCAAAGGAGACCATGATTTTACTACATACTGCAATACTTAAAAACTGATGTATAGAGTAGAAGCAATGAGACAATCGCAGGTACATGTTCCCTAAGGGTATGAACAAATACATGACTAAATGTAAAAAAAAAAAAAACATAAAAATTCAATTCTCCCTCCTTTTTTTCCGACTAAAGAGTAATATATTAGAAAAAATAAAAAAAAATCTATCAAGATATAAAATTTCTTAACCCGATCGGTTAATGCCATAAGAAGAAAGAAAATCAAAACGACCAAATTGCAGAAAACACAGTAAGAAGTGATCAAAACATCATATCTACCTCAAAAAGATATCAACAAAAATGTCTGCTTGCCAAACAAAATTCAATGCCCTCAAATAGCTTCATCGACCCAAAAACTAAAACGATACGGGTCTCAGAAAATATAGGAAAAATATAGAAACCGCGCTGGAGGACAGGCAGAGAAATGGTACACGATAAATACACCAAAATGCAGTACAGGACCTCCAAAAAGATAAATGTCCCGCAGGACAACAAAGTCACTTAACCCGATGAACTAATAGATGCCAAAATCGAAGAACCAGGCTACAGTTACCCCCCGCACAGAGATATGTACAGCTGCCGGCTTACCTATACCGGATGCAAAATATGGCATGCGATGTGCTGCTGGATCGTGGTGCACAGAATGCTGGTGTCGGCTGCGTGCAGAGGGTATAGTACTGTCCGTGCCCGGTGGCGAGGTGCAAAGTGGTGGCCAGGCGCGCTCCGGCCGGTAGCGCGTCCCGGGAACCACGAGGAATCGAAGGGAAAAGTAGCTCTTCCTACTAGTGACGTCACTCAGTATGGAGCGCTCAAGCGCTCAACAAAGCCAGGGGGAAGGAAGCAGGAATCAACCAACGCGTTTCAAAGCGACTGCGCGCTTCTTCGTCAGGGTCCGCCACCACTTTGCACCTCGCCGCCGGGCACGGACAGTACTATACCCTCTGCACGCAGCCGACACCAGCATTCTGTGCACCACGATCCAGCAGCACATCGCATGCCATATTTTGCATCCGGTATAGGTAAGCCGGCAGCTGTACATATCTCTGTGCGGGGGGTAACTGTAGCCTGGTTCTTCGATTTTGGCATCTATTAGTTCATCGGGTTAAGTGACTTTGTTGTCCTGCGGGACATTTATCTTTTTGGAGGTCCTGTACTGCATTTTGGTGTATTTATCGTGTACCATTTCTCTGCCTGTCCTCCAGCGCGGTTTCTATATTTTTCCTATATTTTGATTTTGTGTACAGGGGCTGGCACTACCCTGGTTGAAATCCAGCAGCTGAGGAGGTCGTGTTTCAGGGTGAGCGCCAGTGTCTTCCCAATAATGGGTCTCAGAAAATGATGACACAATCAAAATATTTTTTTAGCACATTTTTTTTACTTTTAACATAATTTTAAAAAACTGGACAAATTTGGTATCACTGTAATTGTACTGACCTGGACAAGCACTATTCCAGGTTATTTTTCCCACTAAAAACAATTCCCCCAAAATAGTGACAGATTTATTTTTGCAATTTGACTGAACTTGAATATTTTTTTCCTATTTTCCAGTACACTATATTGCAAAATAAATTGCATGATTAAAAAGCATAAAAAACGAGCCCTTATACTTCTATGTGGGGGAAAAAATGAAAAGGTTATGGTCTTTGAATGAAGGGGAGGAAAAAATGAAAACAGAAAAACAGAAATTAACCATGTTGGGAAAGAATTAAAGGGAATTCCCATCTCTGACATTTATGACATATCATGCCCTAAACAAGTTAGAATTCTTTATTATATGATACAGTTCATAGGGAATGTTGCAGGCGCATTGTATCTTACCCGGTAATTGGAAATTAATGTCAACATTTCTGTAAGTGATTTACTAGAAAATAACATTTAAACATTAGTTTTCTGCATCTCATTGAGAAAATGAAGTTATCTGTTTTGCCAATTAGTTGTAATTGCTCGAGCAGAATGTGCCTAAGGAACGCAATCGTGGCAATTTTGTAATTATATGCACTTACCTAATCACCATGTGTTTAGAATTGCTGTAGGTTGGAACACTTCAAATGAAGCTATCAGGATGGTAGATGGAGATGGCATTAGGAAATGGTAAGTCATATAGTTATAGAACACAACCATTTATAGACCTCTAATGGTACCAGGTGCGTTCTGTCAATTAACTGGGAAATCCAAGCAATTTCCACTATGATGGGTTTTTTAACAGAAAAATTTGGAAAACAGGCAACGCAACAAGCACGTAAGATATTAGTCCAAACCAGAGAAATAACATTATTGAGACCATGAAATGTATGAACTTTTGCGAAACTGGGAAATGTTCCTTACAGTTTTGGAATTTTCATTTAATTTTTCATTGTAATATCTGAAAAGGGCCATAATGATTAGAGATGAGAGGATCAATCTACGGAGGATCGAGTTTGAGTTGAATGTACTTAAAACCTGAAAACTTGACTGTCACCATTTCCTACACTGATGAATCATCAGAGCACAGGCTAAAGTTTTTTTCGCGTGGCTGCATGGGCCTCTCCATAATGGCATCTAGCGGGCGATCATACCGTGTACAGAGGTGGCCAGTACCTGGGCCATCACCGATCAGCATTTCCCAGATGGGCACAGTTTGTATGACAAAGTCATTATCCATCACCACAGTCACTTAGTAAGTCTTTCTCTTCTTTTCTGCAGAGTGTAATGGTCAGCGGGGTTCACTCTCTTTCTTCTCTAGTGGGTAAGATCTAATGGTCAGCAGGGTTCACTCTCTTTCTTCTCTAGTGGGTAAGATCTAATGGTCAGCGGGGTTCACTCTCTTTCTTCTCTAGTGGGTAAGATCTAATGGTCAGCGGGTTCACTCTCTTTCTTCTGTAGTGCGTAAGATCTAATGGTCAGCGGGGTTCACTCTCTTTCTTCTGTAGTGGGTAAGATCCAATGGTCAGCGGGGTTCACTCTCTTTCTTCTCTAGTGGGTAAGATCTAATAGTCAGCGGGGTTCACTCTCTTTCTTCTGTAGTGGGTAAGATCCAATGGTCAGCGGGGTTCACTCTCTTTCTTCTCTAGTGGGTAAGATCTAATTGTCAGCGGGGTTCACTCTCTTTCTTCTCTAGTGTGTAAGATCTAATAGTCAGCGGGGTTCACTCTCTTTCTTCTCTAGTGGGTAAGATCTAATAGTCAGCGGGGTTCACTCTCTTTCTTCTCTAGTGGGTAAGATCTAATAGTCAGCGGGGTTCACTCTCTTTCTTCTGTAGTGCGTAAGATCTAATGGTCAGCGGGGTTCACTCTCTTTCTTCTGTAGTGGGTAAGATCTAATTGTCAGCGGGGTTCACTCTCTTTCTTCTCTAGTGGGTAAGATCTAATAGTCAGCGGGGTTCACTCTCTTTCTTCTCTAGTGGGTAAGATCTAATAGTCAGAGGGGTTCACTCTCTTTCTTCTCTAGTGGGTAAGATCTAATAGTCAGCGGGGTTCACTCTCTTCTGTAGTGCGTAAGATTTAATGGTCAGCGGGGTTCACTCTCTTTCTTCTGTAGTGGGTAAGATCTAATGGTCAGCGGGGTTCACTCTCTTTCTTCTGTAGTGGGTAAGATCTAATGGTCAGCGGGGTTCACTCTCTTTCTTCTGTAGTGGGTAAGATCTGATAGTCAGCGGGGTTCACTCTCTTACTTCTCTAGTGGGTAAGATCTAATGGTCAGCGGGGTTCACTCTCTTTCTTCTGTAGTGGGTAAGATCTAATAGTCAGCGGGGTTCACTCTCTTACTTCTCTAGTGGGTAAGATCTAATAGTCAGCGGGGTTCACTCTCTTTCTTCTCTAGTGGGTAAGATCTAATGGTCAGCGGGGTTCACTCTCTTTGTTCTCTAATGGGTAAGATCTAATGGTCAGCGGGGTTCACTCTCTTTCTTCTCTAATGGGTAAGATCTAATGGTCAGCGGGGTTCACTCTCTTTGTTTCTTCAGTAGTGGGTAATCTCTAATGGTCAGCGGAGTCCTCTCTCTCTCTTGCCTATAAAGTGTAAGCTCCTATTATCAGCTGGGTTCTCTCTTTCTCCCCCTCCCATGTTTATTTTCCAAGCATTTACAAGCTTTCTAGTATTACGATTTGTGCACCTTTATTAGCTGCAAGTTGAATTGTATGGGAAAATTCAGCAAAGCTTGTGAATTCTAATTTCAAAAGATCCACTCTTCTCTAGTAGTGATTGATCCAGACATTAGATACATTAGATTAGATTAATACATAGTAAAACTAATCTTTGAGCAGATTTTTTTCCTATTTAACCTGAGAGCAGCATGACGTAAGAACAGAGATCCTGATTCCAGAGATATGTCACTTACTAGACTGTGTGATGTTGTTTCAATAAAATCAGCAGGAGATTATCACTACAGGACTAGTTGTCTCTTGGCTGCTTGTTGTGGCGCCCCATATCTGCAGATTAATAGCATTTTTTTCTTATGACAGGTTTCCTTTAATGTCAATGTCAATGTCCTGACTCTCTTGAAAACAGCAAATATTGAAGGAAAGTAATGTTGGGCATGTTGGATTTGTACAAGTAAATCATATTATTTTTTTTAAATGGAATCTGTCACCAGGTTTATGTTTCTCCATCTGAGTGGAGCATGATGAAGGGGCATAGAAGCTAATTCCAGCGATGTATCACTTAGTGGGCTTAATTATTGATAAAATCCCTTATATATCTGCTAATCTAGCAGTTCTCTAAATGCTGATCTCTGTACAAAGCTAATAATCAGTGGTGGGCTTGGGTTTATACAGAGCCCATGAATATGGAGGATTACATGGCAGTAAGTTTACTAGTTCTCTATTACTGATAATCCCCTGCTGATAAAACACTGATTTTATCAAAACTACAGCAAGCAGACCAGAAAGTGGCACATCAGCGGAGTCAGAAATTTTGTTTCTACATTAGCTTGCTCTTAGATTGGGTAGATAAAACCTGGCGACAGAATCTATTTAAGGGAAATAAGTCCACTGACATAGTTGTCTGGCTGCAACTTTCTGTACTCCTCTTCTCCATTGAGAACATATGATTGTCAATGAGACAAAATAGGCTTCTGCAATTATCTTCTTTAAAGGGGTTGTCCACTACTTCGACAACGCCTTCCCATTCCTCAGGTTTGGTCTGTTAAAAATACCTATACTCACCTCCAGTGGTGACGGCACTCACATTTCCAGGGCTCATGTGAGGTTGTGTGTGCGCGATAAGCACTGGGGTCACTATCCGCATCTTCAGACAAATCGAACATCAAGAGGAAGTCATAGAGCAGCCGCAGCCCTGACTTCCTGTTGATGTTCAATACTTCCGGGGCGGCGATAGTAAAGCCGATGCTGACTAGGCGCAGGGCTCATGTGATGTCACACCCTCATGTGAACACTGGAAACGTGAGTGCTGACACCACTGAAATAGTGCTTGCACCGGAGCTGAGTATATAGGTGTTTTTTTACTGTATCGTGGCCAAAGATGACAAATGAGAAGGGATCATCCAAGCAGTGGACAACTCATTGAATATGTTTGACTAAAGCTTGGAGACCATGCTTAATACTTGGAAACTACACACAAATTTATAGTATTTTATAAAATTTGTCCAGTGAATTTATAATTTGATTTTTTTTTTTTAAAGATTCCGTTTAAGATTCTAAAATGCTTACCCAAATAGTAATACCTATTTTGATATAATGAGGATGCATCAAGGAAAACGTAAAGCCAATTAAACATCCTCCTCATTCCCGTTGAGCAGGTTCTAAGAGTAATAGTCTCCTCTACTAATGCCTCACTTCAATACACAAAGAAAACCAAAACATTTTCTTAGTGAAAGATGATAAACTCATCAATATTAATGTGTGACCCATCCTTGAAGAATGCAGAGGAGCCTACCCCGTGACTCTTCATTTTCCACCTACGCTCAATCAAGTCCAATGCTTATAATAATAAAAAACACTATTCAACATATTCATCATAATTTTATTCCTCCGAGTCCAAACCTTGAGGAGCTCATATAAAATAAACAGAATAATTTCAAGTATACCACAGCGCTAATTTACTGATTATCTATTTTTCTGATTCATAAAGCTTTCAGATTGCCTCAATGTGATTTTGTCTTCAGAATTTTTATGCAACATGTGAGAAATAATACAGCTGTATTTTCTCATAATATGGAGTCGTTTTTTGTAAGCTGAGACGCGCTTCCAGGCATTGGAATAACAGGCAGGTTATTATACAAATTGTATTATTAGCTAGTTAATAATGCATCAACTTTAAATTTTCGTTTGCTATTACATCATCTGAACATAAATTTATTACATTCACTACAGCAAAAAAAAAAAATCGGATTAAAAAGAAAATTAAGGAATAAAATTAATTAAGGATCAGTTCAATGACATCCTGTATATGTCATGGTCCATGGATGACCCATTCGTACTTTTAGATAAAAACTATAGAGAAATCGAGTGCACCAGTCCTATAGGGTGATACCTTGGTAAAAGATATAATGGATCTAGGTAATATGTTCACCTCAGTGAGTTGTATAGGCACATCTCCTGTTAAAAATTGCTCAAAATTGGTTGCTGTTGGCCCGTGGGGGATGAACTCCACCAGGATGCTTGCCAAGAAGAGGCAATTTGCGTTTTTAGGGCTGCGCTACCAAAATAATGATCCTTGATCTGGAGACAGAGATATGCGGGTTTTTTTTCACAACGTTTCAAAGTCTTTTTTTCAAGTGTAAAAACCAACTATACCGGTACAGTTGGTTTTTACGTTGTGCAATAAAAAACACTTTTCGATATTACTGGATCAAGTATCTTTTTTTCGGTATCTTGGCCTAAGGCCGGAGTCTCTCGCATCAAGTCCTGGCACTAGGGACCAGAGTGTGTGGCTGCGTGTATTTCTATTCAGTCGCACGCTCCGGTCCAAGTGCCGGCGGCAGTGCCGGGACTTGATGCGAGAGACTCCCGCGAGTTTCTCGCATTGAACTCGCAAGTGTGTCCCCGGGCTAAAACTGTAAATTGTCTCTTATTACTCTTGATTTTGACATCTTTCTTCTCTTAAACTCTGTGCTCCAAAATCACACAGTTTTGTTGGGAATCACATCCTTGGTCAGACTTCTGATATTTAGGCTACTTTCCCACCATGAGCTTTTGGTGAGTTTTTCACACAAGTTTTTTTTAAAAAAAATGCAACTAACCTATATTGCTTAATGGCTGCAGAAACTGTCATCAAAAACTTACCAAAAGTTCAATGAGAAAGGAAGAAAGAAAGAAAGAAAGAAAGAAAGAAAGAAAGAAAGAAAGAAGGAAAGAAAGAAAGAAGAAAAGGAGCACTCACCGGATGGTTAAAAGTCCTTTATTCGGAAATCTATGGTTATTTGATAAAAGGACTGCACCATGCAGGTAAGGTGAGAGAATAATCATTGTGGGATGCAGTTTTTAAATTTGTCAATTGTATGGCTTTTTCTAACTTTAAAGCTGAAATAGTTCCTAAAAATGGGTTTTGTAAATTTTGTTTAAAAAAAAAGAAAAATTGCTACTAAATTTTTAACTTTTCAAACATCCTAGTATAATAACAGCAGTACAGTGGGGCAAAAACGTATTTAGTCAGTCAGCAATAGTGCAAGTTCCACCACTTAAAAAGATGAGAGGCGTCTGTAATTTACATCATAGGTAGACCTCAACTATGGGAGACAAACTGAGAAAAAAAATCCAGAAAATCACATTGTCTGTTTTTTTAACATTTTATTTGCATATTATGGTGGAAAATAAGTATTTGGTCAGAAACAAACAATCAAGATTTCTGGCTCTCACAGACCTGTAACTTCTTCTTTAAGAGTCTCCTCTTTCCTCCACTCATTACCTGTAGTAATGGCACCTGTTTAAACTTGTTATCAGTATAAAAAGACACCTGTGCACACCCTCAAACAGTCTGACTCCAAAGTCCACTATGGTGAAGACCAAAGAGCTGTCAAAGGACACCAGAAACAAAATTGTAGCTCTGCACCAGGCTGGGAAGACTGAATCTGCAATAGCCAACCAGCTTGGAGTGAAGAAATCAACATTGGGAGCAATAATTAGAAAATGGAAGACATACAAGACCACTGATAATCTCCCTCGATCTGGGGCTCCACGCAAAATCCCACCCCGTGGGGTCAGAATGATCACAAGAACGGTGAGCAAAAATCCCAGAACCACGCGGGGGGACCTAGTGAATGAACTGCAGAGAGCTGGGACCAATGTAACAAGGCCTACCATAAGTAACACACTACGCCACCATGGACTCAGATCCTGCAGTGCCAGACGTGTCCCACTGCTTAAGCCATTACATGTCCGGGCCCGTCTGAAGTTTGCTAGAGAGCATTTGGATGATCCAGAGGAGTTTTGGGAGAATGTCCTATGGTCTGATGAAACCAAACTGGAACTGTTTGGTAGAAACACAACTTGTCGTGTTTGGAGGAAAAAGAATACTGAGGTGCATCCATCAAACACCATACCTACTGTAAAGCATGGTGGTGGAAACATCATGCTTTGGGGCTGTTTCTCTGCAAAGGGGCCAGGACGACTGATCCGGGTACATGAAAGAATGAATGGGGCCATGTATCGTGAGATTTTGAGTGCAAACCTCCTTCCATCAGCAAGGGCAAATGCTAGAGAGCATTTGGATGATCCAGAGGAGTTTTGGGAGAATGTCCTATGGTCTGATGAAACCAAACTGGAACTGTTTGGTAGAAACACAACTTGTCGTGTTTGGAGGAAAAAGAATACTGAGGTGCATCCATCAAACACCATACCTACTGTAAAGCATGGTGGTGGAAACATCATGCTTTGGGGCTGTTTCTCTGCAAAGGGGCCAGGACGACTGATCCGGGTACATGAAAGAATGAATGGGGCCATGTATCGTGAGATTTTGAGTGCAAACCTCCTTCCATCAGCAAGGGCATTGAAGATGAAACGTGGCTGGGTCTTTCAACATGACAATGATCCAAAGCACACCACCAGGCCAACGAAGGAGTGGCTTCGTAAGAAGCATTTCAAGGTCCTGGAGTGGCCTAGCCAGTCTCCAGATCTCAACCCTATAGAAAACCTTTGGAGGGAGTTGAAAGTCCGTGTTGCCAAGCGAAAAGCCAAAAACATCACTGCTCTAGAGGAGATCTGCATGGAGGAATGGGCCAACATACCAACAACAGTGTGTGACAACCTTGTGAAGACTTACAGAAAACGTTTGACCTCTGTCATTGCCAACAAAGGATATATTACAAAGTATTGAGATGAAATTTTGTTTCTGACCAAATACTTATTTTCCACCATAATATGCAAATAAAATGTTAAAAAAACAGACAATGTGATTTTCTGGATTTTTTTTTCTCAGTTTGTCTCCCATAGTTGAGGTCTACCTATGATGTAAATTACAGACGCCTCTCATCTTTTTAAGTGGTGGAACTTGCACTATTGCTGACTGACTAAATACTTTTTTGCCCCACTGTATAGCACCGTTAAAAAAAGGTGATGATGTAAAGTAAACATATGGTAATTGTTATCTGCTGTGTTTTGTTGAATGGGCAAGAATTTCAGTCTCTCGATGTACAAAACTGATAGAGACATACCCCAAGCGACTTGCAGCTGTAATCGCAGCAAAAGGTAGTGCAACAAAAGTATTAAGTTAAAGGGGACAAATAATATTGCACGCCCCACTTTTCAGTTTTTTTGAATTTCCACAAAAATTTAAAATAACCAATAAATTTCGTTCAACTTCACATTTGTGTTCCACTTGTTGTTGATTCTTCACCAAAAATTTGCATTTGGTATCTTTATGTTTGAAGCATGATATGTGGGAAAAGGTTGAAAAGTTCCAGGGGGCCGAATACTTTCCCAAGGCACTGTATGTGTGAAGGGCCCCTCTCTGATCACCCCTAACAAACCAATGCACACATGACCGTACTCAGTTTATCACCCCATTAATCAAGTTTCTGCCATCTTTATGTAACAGTTCATCATTAATGGCATTATAAGACGCTATCCGAGCAAGCTCATGTGCAATCTCACGGCTGTTCGACACCTGTAGCACATGCAGGTATTACCTGTTTGTTAGACAATCCCTGCATGTGTTGAGGCTGTCTAACAGCTTCAAATTATGCAGCCGCGGAGACTCGAATGTATTATACAAGCACTCCCAGATACTTGGATAACACCTGACCATGCTCGGGTAAGACGTTCGCTCATCACTACCGCTAACCCTGTAACTCATTAGCCATGTATAGATCCCTAGCAGCTTTCATTTAGAGCTTATGGCGCTGTAATTTTGGGTAATGATGATCAAACTTTTACAGGTGAAATGCATTATGCATTTGTGTAACCTTCATTACTTGCTACAATGCATCACAAATAAAGTATGAAGAAGGTTTGCATATGGCTGAGTTTACAGCTCCTATGCAGACCCATGTGTCTCCTCCTACCTGAAAACCATTTGCAATCAGAGCTTACATTTACACTCCACCAAATCTGTTCCACTTTTTTTTTATTTTACATTCATAGGGATCATTCACAAAATTCGGACTTACATACAAATGGTCGATGAAGTAGACAAAAAGGTCAACTATAAAATCATATTTTATTAATCATAACTAAAAATATGTATAGATTAAAAGTCAGAGTACCCAGAAGGTGGAAAACACCATCATATATATGATACATATATATATATGATACATATATATATATGATGGTGTTTTCCACCTTCTGGGTACTCTGACTTTTAATCTATACATATTTTTAGTTATGATTAATAAAATATGATTTTATAGTTGACCTTTTTGTCTACTTCATCGACCATTTGTATGTAAGTCCGAATTTTGTGAATGATCCCTATGAATGTAAAATAAAAAAAAAGTGGAACAGATTTGGTGGAGTGTAAATGTAAGCGCTGATTGCAAATGGTTTTCAGGTAGGAGGAGACACATGGGTCTGCATAGGAGCTGTAAACTCAGCCATATGCAAACCTTCTTCATACTTTATTTGTGATGCATTGTAGCAAGTAATGAAGGTTACACAAATGCATAATGCATTTCACCATAGCATATAAGTGCTGCAACCTATATTAATATAAACCAAGCAATAACAGATCATATAAGGTACCAATTAACACAGTATATGGGATCTGTCTGAATTGCAGAAATATAGTGAGGTCAAATGGCTAATCAAAGTAATAAGCAATATGTAATAGTATATTTGCCATATGGCCCATTAGTTAGTCTACAATGTAAATGGCAGAGAACATCCCAAGCACCTAAAACCATAATGCATATACACCAATAACAGGTAAGAAGATGCAAGTGCAAATAAAGTTGCCAAATTAGGCACCTAAAGGTAAAGCAAAAACACTTCAGCGAGATCGGATGGCACTTCCTCCTCACCCCAACGCACGTTTTGCAGTCGCTTCTTCTTCTGGCATAAAAGTGAGGCTCACTGGCCTGTAATCTCCTGACTCCATCTTCTTTACTTTATTGACAACATTTGCTTTTCTCCAATCTTCTGGGACTTTTCTTGTTTTCCAGGATTTTTCAAAGATTCTGGCTAGTGGTTCTGCAATTTCCTCTACTAACTCTTTCAGTACCCTAGGATGTAATTCATCTGGACCAGGAGATTTATTTAAATTAGCTAAATGTTTTCTCACTATCTCTTTGTTTATGGATAGTGTGAATTCTTTTATTCATTCCATAGCACCATGAAGATCAATTGATGTTACAATTGCTTTCTTAGAGAACACAGATGTAAAATAGGAATGCCTTCTCAACATCATTTTTTACCACTTCACCCTTTTCATCCTGTAAAATTCCTATAGCATGTGTCTTGCAATCAGTGTTCTTACTGCACAAAAAACACGACAAAAACCTAACCTAGGTTAGTTAACATAACTTAACTGCCCAGAATAAAAAAAAATACCAATAAAAACAACATCTCGACATCCAAAAATCAAGCCCTCACACAGTTCTACAGAAAAGTGATTTTTCTTAGAAAATGGCAAGGAACTGCTTTTCTAAGCCTAGTTAAACTTACTATTAGTGTTGAGCATTCCGATACCGCAAGTATCGGGTATCGGCCGATATTTGCGGTATCGGAATTCCGATACCGAATTCCGATACTTCCCGCGTATTGGATACCGGAATCGGAAGTTCCCAGAATTCAAACTGAACGCAGCAGCCAATGAGGAATGATTGGAAGTGTGGGCACATCCTGTTTAGCATGGTGGGCATGTAAGTACTGGCAAGGCTTGGATTGGCTGCTGAAATGATGTCACTCTGCACTATAAAAAACGCTGCCGCCATTTTGCACTCACTCTGCTGTGATTTCAGTTAGGGACAGGACGCTGTGTTCTAACTGAGGGCCAGTCGAGCTAGCTAATTGCTTTATTTTCCTTTCCAAAGGCTTATTTAGCAAAACGCTGTGTGTTCTTCACTGTTCACCTTGCTCTTGCCTTGCAGCGCTGTTTTAACAGCGTTCTGCAAGGTCTCTGTGTGTGTGTGTGTGTGCAGCTCACTCTGTAGTCTGTGTGCAGCCATATACCTGGTTGTATTCAGCTCAGGGGGGGTTCACACTGCCTCACACAGTTGTCCTTTTTTGCTCTTAGTGCAGCCTGCTGCACATTTTTTCTCAAATTTCCTATTAGTGTTTTTCCACCAGTCTCCAGCTCTATTGTGGAAAAACACTACATAGGATAACCTAGAGGGGGGTTTTTGGGCCTTGCAGCGCCGTTTACGGCTGTCTGCACGGTCTCCGTGTGAGCCCAGCTCGCCCTGTAGTCTGTGTGCAGCCATAGCCGGTTGGATTCAGCTCAGGGTTCGTTACTGGCTCATACCTTGAGAAAAATTTTACTTTTTTTCAAATAGTGCAGCCTGTTTAAAATTTGAAAAAAAAAAATTCCTATTAGTGTCTTTCCACTCGTATCCAGCTAAATAGTGGAAAAACACTATATAGGATAACCTAGAGGAGGGTTTTTTGGCCTTGCAGCGCCGTTTACGGCTGTCTGCACGGTCTCCGTGTGAGCCCAGCTCGCCCTGTAGTCTGTGTGCAGCCATAGCCGGTTGGATTCAGCTCAGGGTTCGTTACTGGCTCATACCTAGAGAAAAATTTTACTTTTTTTCAAATAGTGCAGCCTGTTTAAAATTTGAAAAACAAAAATTCCTATTAGTGTGTTTCCACTCGTATCCAGCTAAATAGTGGAAAAACACTGTATAGGATAACCTAGAGGAGGGTTTTTTGGCCTTCCAGCGCCGTTTACGGCTGTCTGCACGGTCTCTGTGTGAGCGCAGCTTGCCCTGTAGTCTGTGTGCAGCCATAGCCGGTTGGATTCAGCTCAGGGTGCGTTACTGCCTCATACCTTGAAAAACAATTTCCTTTTTTTCAAATAGTGCAGCCAGTTTAAAATTTGAAAAAAAAAATTCCTATTAGTGTCTTTCCACTCGTATCCAGCTAAATAGTGGAAAAACACTATATAGGATAACCGAGAGGAGGGTTTTTTGGCCTTGCAGCGCCGTTTACGGCTGTCTACACGGTCTCCGTGTGATTTAAACTAGCTCTGTAGCCCGATCTGCACCAAAAAAAAAGTTAAGTTCACCAAACACAACTTAACACTTGTGTAGGCCACATTTGAAAAATAATAAAGTTTAGTCCACAATTTACAACATTAGTGTTTCTTACACCTGTTAGGAGGAGCATTTCAGGAATAAGCACACTAAGGCCTTAGTACTTTTCTGCTTATCTTTATCTGTCAACCAAGATGAAGAGGGCAGGGAGTAAGGCACGTGGGCGTGGGCGCGGAGCAGGGAGAGGAGCAGGGAGAGGACGTGGTGATTCTGTGCCTGCTGCGGGCGCCGGTGACTCGTCGTCACTCAGTTTCAGCAGGGAACAGTCCTTCATGCGCAGCTTTGTCGGAGAGCGCCGTGCACCGCTGCTACGTGAAGACCAAATTGAAGCCGTTGTCGGGTGGATGGCAGCTAACGCCTCGGCATCGACTTCAGTTAGTGCCACATCCTCTCAGGCACAGAGCACTGGAGAGCAGCCATCTGTCTCTTCACCACCTGCCAAATTGGCCAGGCAGTCAGAGAGCCCAGGACAGGAGCCGTCTCTACTTCTGTTCTCTGAATCTCTTGGCTTGGAAACAGGGGGCCAGCCAAGCAGCATTGGAGAAATGGAAGAAGAGGCAGTGTGCAGTGATGCCCAAAAGCTTTATCTCTCTGACTCTGAAGAGGCAGGTGGGCCAGTGCCTCCGGTGACCACAGCGCAGTACGCATCTGATGATGAAACTCAGGTGCCGCTTTCTGATGCGTACTGTGCTGCCGAGACTACCCAGAAGGAGCAGTTGGTGGCAGAGGGTAGTGGAGATGATGAGGTCCTTGACCCATCATGGCGTGAGGAACAGGAAGGTGGTGGGAGCAGCTCTGAGGAAGAGCTTCCCCTTACGGGCCAAAGAGGGAGAGGGAGGGGGAAGACTGCGGAGCCTGTAGCCTCCACTTTGGCACCCGTTAGGAGCCTGTCTCTTTCCAAAGCCAAAAAGGGCGCTCCCAAGACTTGCAGTGCCTGGTCCTTTTTTGACACAGTTGCAGATGACATTTGTTTTGTCAAATGCAAGCTGTGTCATCAGAAAGTAAAAAGAGGTAAAAGTGTCAGCAACCTCAATACCACAAATATGTGGAAATATGTGCGGAACAGGCACGCGGTGGAGTTACAGAAACACAGTGAAGACGTAGGCCAACCAACAGCGGCAGCTACCACCTCTTCATCTCGTGTTGCCTCTTCCTCCACTGTTGTCCAGAGACCTAGTGTAATTCCACCCACAGCACCACCTTCCCAGTCATCCTCACACTCCCAGTCTACTCTACAGCCATCGGTAGTCCAGGCATGGGAGAAAAGGCGGGCATTCTCGGCCAACCACCCCCGAGCACAGGCTCTGAATGCAGGCATTGCCAAACTGTTGTCCCTGGAAATGCTCTCGTTCAGGCTGGTGGAGACTGACAGCTTCCGTGACTTGATGGCATTGGCAGTCCCACAGTACAAGGTGCCCAGCCGCTTTTACTTCAGCAGGCAGGCTGTCCCTGCCCTGCACAGGCATGTTGAGGCAAACATAAAACATGCGCTACTGAACGCCGTCAGTAGCAAGGTCCACCTCACCACCGATGCGTGGACCAGTCAGCATGGACAGGGGCGATATGTTTCCCTCACTGCCCATTGGGTTAATGTTGTTGAGCCAGGTACAGATCGTGCGAGTGGCGCAGGACGTGTCCTGCCCACTCCAAGGATTGCAGGAATCCAGTCTGTACGCATCGACTCCTCCTCTTACACCAGTTCCTCTGATTCCTCTCTGCAGGATCCATCACAGTCCACCTCCACATGGACCCGTGAACGTTTACCTATGACCGACATGAGCACAGCCGTGGCCAAACGTCAGCAGGCCGTCTTGAAACTAGTTTCATTGGGGCATCGAAGCCACACAGCGCAGGAGCTCTGGAATGCCATCAAGCAGGAGAGCGATGTGTGGTTACTGCCAGCGAATCTCCAGCCAGGCATGGTAGTGTGTGACAATGGCCGAAATCTGGTGGCAGCTTTGGCCCTTGGCAACCTCACTCACATCCCATGTCTGGCACATGTGCTCAATTTGGTTGTGCAGAGTTTTCTGAGGGACTATCCGGATCTTGATGCCCTGCTGCACAAGGTCCGCCTAGAGTGTGCTCACTTGCGGCGTTCCAGCTTGGCCAGATCCCGCATTGCTGCTCTGCAGCGCCGATTCCGCCTTCCGGAACACCGCATCATATGTGACCTACCTACCCGGTGGAATTCCACGTTACATATGTTGGAGCGGTTGTGTGAGCAGCAGCAAGCAGTTATGGAGTACCAGCTGCATCAGGCGCAAAGAAGTCGCAGTCAGCGCCGATCAGACTTCACAACCACAGAGTGGGCCACTATGAAGGACGTCTGCCAGGTTTTGCGTCCTTTTGATTATTCCACGCGGATGGCAAGTGCAGATGATGCACTAGTCAGCATGACTGTCCCCCTTATCTGCCTGCTTCAGCAAACTTTGCAAGGGTTAAGGGATGATGTGGTGGTGGAGGTGGAGGATGAGGAGTCACCTTTTCCATCAGCTTCTGGAGAGTCAGCGCCACGTGGTTCCTCACAAAGGGGTACGCAGGGGCCAATTTGTGAGGAGGATGAGGAGGAGTCAATGGAGGAGGAAGAGCTCCGTCCAGAGGAGGGAGCGACACAATTGTCCAGTGGTCAGTGTGTACAGCGAGGGTGGGGTGATGACGAGTGGGCAGAGATCATGTCTCAAGCAGGGGACAGCGTTTCTGGGCCAGTTGGCACTCTGCAGCACATGGTGGATTTCATGCTGCAGTGCCTGAGAAACGACCGCCGCATCGACCACATTCTCAACATGCCTGATTATTGGGTGTTCACCCTCCTCGATCCTCGCTACCGGGACAACGTCCAAAACCTCATCCCTGCGTTGACCCGGGAGCGTAAATTGCGGGAGTACCACGACACACTGGTGAATTCCATCATCTTCTCCTGTCCAACTGAGAGGAGTGCTGCTAGTGCTTTACAAAGCAGCTCAGTGCGTCGAGGCAGTGGGGGAGGCTCTGCCCAAAGAGGGAGCAGAAGCAGTGCCTCTGCCCAAGGCAAGCCCAGTATGGCACAACTCTGGCACACTTTTGTGTGCCCGCCCCAAATGTCTACACCATCACCGGCGGCTCCAGTCAGCAGGATGCAACGGTTCCGTCAGATGGTGACAGACTACATGGCTTGCCCTCTTACTGTACTCCCAGACGGCTCTTCCCCGTTCAAGTTTTGGGTCTCTAAGCTGGATACATGGCCAGAGCTAAGCCAGTATGCATTGGAGGTGCTGGCTTGCCCTGCGGCTAGTGTCTTATCGGAACGTGTCTTTAGTGCCGCAGGTGGTGTACTAACAGACCGTCGCATGCGACTATCCTCCGATAACGTTGACCGGCTTACTTTCCTGAAAATGAACCAGGCCTGGATCTCGCAGGAATTTGCCACTCCTCTGCCTGATTAAGTAATTGGGTGTCATCCAGGTCTCCTGCTGTGTTCATCTTTCTACCACCTGAACTGCTATTCCTGGGCTCCAACACCGCCAGTTGCGGCTCAGAAGTGCAGGCTGCACAGTAAAAACATACGACCCAGTGTTATTGGGTTTCAGTAACGTCAGCTGATCCCCAGCTGTGTAGCCGGCAATGTGTCCTGCGACCGCCACGCTGGCACAACAACCTAAATGTAAGGGAACCTGTCCCCCCCCCGTCGTTTGTTACTGAAGGAGCCATCTTGTGCAGCAGTAATGCTGCACAAGGAAAAGGTAGCTCTTTTTTTTTAGCTCTTTGCACACGCAGAACTTAACACTTATAAAATGTGTTCACTGATACCGTTATACCGTCCCGGAGCTGGGACTTTCCTTCGTAATGTGACGCAGCACAGCCGTCATTCCTACCCTCTTGGTGCCATGCGCTGCCTCCTCAGCGTTGTTTTAAGCTGTCACGGAGCCTGCGCTGTTCTGTTATCCTTTGGGCATGCCCTATTTGCGCTGCCTGTCTTCTGACATAATTTGGTGTCAGGCTGGCTGCGCCTGTGCGGCCGCGCTGCCCGAGATCCCGCCTCGCAGTGTCTTCTGATTGAGTCACACTGCGGGCCTGGGATCCATGGGCATGCGCAGTGCATATCTTCCCCTCGGGCTCTCGCTCATTTCCCTCCGCCTTCTTTAGACTGTGCGCCGTCAGCTGATCCCTAGCATGCCACGGCCGTGACACCGCACAGTCTGAAGAAGAGGGAAGGAGGGGAGTGAGAGTCGAGGTTATGCACTGTGCATGCCCATGGTTCCAAGGCCCGCAGTGGGATTACGTTAGACGAGACTGCGAGGTGGGATCTGGAGCAGCGTGGACGCACAGGCACTGACAGCCTGACACCAAATTATGTCAGAAGACAGGCAGCGCTAATTGGGCATGGCCAAGGGCTAACAGAACAGCGCAGGCTCCGTGACAGCTTAAAACAACGCTGAGGAGGCAGCGCACGGCATCAAGGGGATAGGAATGACAGCTGTGCTGTGTCCCATTACGAAGGAAATTCGCACCTCCGGAACGGTTTAACGGTATAAAGGGACACATTTTTAGTGTTTACTTCGGTGTTTGCAAGGAGCATAATTAAAAGAGCAACCTTTTCCTTTTGCATCCTTAGTGCTGCACAAGATGGCTCTTTCAGCTACAAACGTCTTGGGGGGGGGGGGTTAAAGGTTTCCTTTCAACTTGCTCCAATCAGGCTTCGGCCTACACTCTGTTCCTCTGCTCCTCCTGCTGTCCCTGGGCTCTAACACCGCCAGTTGGTGCCTGGAAGTGCTGTGTGCACAGTCAACAGTCGCTCCTCTGTTATTGGGGTTCAGTAACGTCAGCTGATCCCCAGCTGTGTGTGCGGCAATACCTCCAATCTGCTCCTCCTGCTGTCCCTGGGCTCTAACACCGCCAGTTGGTGCCTGGAAGTGCTGTGTGCACAGTCAACAGTCGCTCCTCTGTTATTGGGGTTCAGTAACGTCAGCTGATCCCCAGCTGTGTATCCGGCAACGTGTCATGCGACCGCCACGCTGGCACAACTAAAATGTAAGGGGACCTGTCCCCCCCCCCCCCTAGGCGTTTGTTACTGAAAGAGCCACCATGTGCAGCACTAATACTGCACAAGGGAAAGGTCGCTCTTGAAATTATGCTCCTTGCAAACGCTGAACTACACACTCATGTAATGTGTCCCCTCATACCGTCCAACCGTCCCGGAGGTGGGACTTTCCTTTGTAATGTGACGCAGCACAGCCGTCATTGCTACCCCCTTGGCACCGTGCGCTGCCTCCTTAGCGTTGTTTGATTCCGTCATGGACCCTGCGCTGTTATGTTATCCCTTGGCCATGCATAGTTTGCGCTGCCCGTCCTCTGACATCATTTGTTGTCGTCCTGGCTGCGCCTGTGCGTCCACGCTGCCCGAAATCACACCTCGCAGTGTCGTCTAATGTGATCCCACAGTGGGCCTGGTATCCATGGCCATGCGCAGTGCATATACTAGCCTCTCACTCCCCTTCTTCACGCTTCTTCAGACTAGGCGGCGTCAGCTGATCCCTAATAGCATGCCACGGCCGTGACGCCGCACAGTCGGAAGAAGCAGGAAGGAGGTGAGTGAGAGGCGATGATATGCACTGCGCATGCCCATGGATCCCTGGCCCGCAGTGGGACTACATTAGATGACACTGCAAGGTTGGATCTCGGGCAGCTTGGACGCACAGGCACTGCCAGCCTGACACCTACATGATGTCAGAAGACGGGCACCGCTAACTGTGCATGGCCAAGGGATAACATTACAGCGCGGGCTCCGTGACAGAACCAAACAACGTTGAGGAGGTGGCGCCCGGCACCAAGGGGGTTGGAATGACGGCTGTGCTGTGTCACATTACAAAGGAAAGTCCCACTTCCGGGATGGTTTGACGGTGTGAGGGGACACATTATATGAGTGTGTACTTCAGCGTTTGCAAGGAGCATAATTTTCGGAGCCATCATTTTCCATGTGCAGTATTACTGCTGTACAAGATGGCTCTTTCAGCAACAAATGCCTGGGGGGGGGGTTAAAGGTTCCCTTTCAACTTGCTCCACTGCAGGCTTCGGCCTACACTCTGCTCCTCTTTGATTCCCTGGGTTTCAATACTGTCAGTTGCCACCTGGAAGTGTTGTCTACACAGAAAAAACACTAGGTGATGTGTCAGTGGGGTTCAGCACCGCCAGCTGTTCCCCTGCTGTGTAGTCGGCAACGTGTCCAGCACAAGCCACGCTGGCACAACAGAACAAAAGCTGCCACCAGTGCAGGCTTCGGCCTACACTCTGCTCCTCTCCTCCTCCTGCTGACCCTGGGCTCAAACACCGCTAGTTTTTGCCCGGAAGTGCTAGCTGCACAGAGAAAAACACCAGCCAATGTGTTAGTGGGGTTCAGCAACGCCAGCTGTTCCCCTGCTGTGTAGCCGGCAACGTGACCTGCAAACGCCACGCAGGCACATGAACTGAAATTAAAGGGAACCTGGCCCCACCCCCCCAGGTGTTTCTATGTATAACAGCCACCTAGTACAGCAGTACTGCTGCATTTGTACAAGGTGGCTGACTTTTTCTCCTTGCCCACGTGGAACTCAACACGTACAAAATGTGTCTCATTGAGACCATTCCACTGTCCCTGAGGTGTGACTTTCCTTTCTAATGATACGCAGCACCCCCCTTGGTAGTGTTTCCCGTCTTTTGTCATCATGGTTAGCTGGCTGCGCCTGTGCATCCGCCCTGCTAGAAACAACGCCCCTCGTTGTCATATTTATTTTGTCAGCGAGGGTGTGGTTTATGGGCACGAGCAGTGCATATGTTCGCCTGTCTTAACTCATCTCCTTCCGCCTTCTTCAGACTGTGCGGCCTCCTGGCCGTGGTAGGCGATAAGGGATCAGCTGAGGCCGCCCAGTCTGGAACAGGTGTAAGGACATGTGTAAGCGGCAAACCTATTTACTGCACAAGGCCACGAATCACAGCCACGCAGTGTGATTTTTTGAAAACACACTGTGGGTCTGGGATTCATGTCCATCGCTAACCGCAACGGCCGAAATGAAATGAGGTCAGAAGACAGGAAGCGCTCACAGCGCATGGCCAAGGGATCACAATAGCGCAGACTCCTGTACAGCAAATAACAACGCTCAGGAATCTGCGCCCAGTACCTAGGTGCAAATTTTGACACCTGTGCTGCGTCTCCTTAAAAAGACAAGTCACGCCTCCACAACTGTTTGACAGTATAATGGGCTAAATAGTGTACGTGTTTTAGTCAGCGTGTGCAAAGAGCAAAACAAATAGAGCAACCTTTTACTTGTGCAGCATTAATGCTGCACAAGGTGTGGCTCTTGTACCTTGCAACACCTGAGGGGGGTTAAAGGTAACCTTTGAAATTGGTTCAACTAGGCTTCGGCCTACACTCTGCTCCTCTCCTGCTGACCCTGGGCTCAAACACCGCTAGTTTTTGCCCGGAACTGCTAGCTGCACAGAGAAAAACACCAGTCAATGTGTTAGTGAGGTTCAGCACCGCCAGCTGTTCCCCTGCTGTGTAGTCGGCATCGTGTCCAGCACAAGCCACGCTGGCACAACTGACCAAAAGCTGCCACCAGTGCAGGCTTCGGCCTACACTCTGCTCCTCTCCTCCTCCTGCTGACCCTGGGCTCAAACACCGCCAGTTTCTGCCCGGAAGTGCTAGCTGCACAGAGAAAAACACCAGCCAATGTGTTAGTGGGGTTCAGCACCGCCAGCTGTTCCCCTGCTGTGTAGTCGGCAATGTGTCCAGCACAAGCCACGCTGGCACAACAGAACAAAAGCTGCCACCAGTGCAGGCTTCGGCCTACACTCTGCTCCTCTCCTCCTCCTGCTGACCCTGGGCTCAAACACCGCTAGTTTTTGCCCGGAAGTGCTAGCTGCACAGAGAAAAACACCAGCCAATGTGTTAGTGGGGTTCAGCAACGCCAGCTGTTCCCCTGCTGTGTAGCCGGCAACGTGACCTGCAAACGCCACGCAGGCACATGAACTGAAATTAAAGGGAACCTGGCCCCACCCCCCCAGGTGTTTCTATGTATAACAGCCACCTAGTACAGCAGTACTGCTGCATTTGTACAAGGTGGCTGACTTTTTCTCCTTGCCCACGTGGAACTCAACACGTACAAAATGTGTCTCATTGAGACCATTCCACTGTCCCTGAGGTGTGACTTTCCTTTCTAATGATACGCAGCACCCCCCTTGGTAGCGTTTCCCGTCTTTTGTCATCATGGTTAGCTGGCTGCGCCTGTGCATCCGCCCTGCTAGAAACAACGCCCCTCGTTGTCATATTTATTTTGTCAGCGAGGGTGTGGTTTATGGGCATGAGCAGTGCATATGTTCGCCTGTCTTAACTCATCTCCTTCCGCCTTCTTCAGACTGTGCGGCCTCCTGGCCGTGGTAGGCGATAAGGGATCAGCTGAGGCCGCCCAGTCTGGAGCAGGTGTAAGGACATGTGTAAGCGGCAAACCTATTTACTGCACAAGGCCACGAATCACAGCCACGCAGTGTGATTTTTTGAAAACACACTGTGGGTCTGGGATTCATGTCCATCACTAACCGCAACGGCCGAAATGAAATGAGGTCAGAAGACAGGAAGCGCTCACAGCGCATGGCCAAGGGATCACAATAGCGCAGACTCCTGTACAGCAAATAACAACGCTCAGGAATCTGCGCCCAGTACCTAGGTGCAAATTTTGACACCTGTGCTGCGTCTCCTTAAAAAGACAAGTCACGCCTCCACAACTGTTTGACAGTATAATGGGCTAAATAGTGTACGTGTTTTAGTCAGCGTGTGCAAGGAGCAAAACAAATAGAGCAACCTTTTACTTGTGCAGCATTAATGCTGCACAAGGTGTGGCTCTTGTACCTTGCAACACCTGAGGGGGGTTAAAGATAACCTTTGAAATTGGTTCAACTAGGCTTCGGCCTACACTCTGCTCCTCTCCTGCTGACCCTGGGCTCAAACACCGCTAGTTTTTGCCCGGAACTGCTAGCTGCACAGAGAAAAACACCAGTCAATGTGTTAGTGAGGTTCAGCACCGCCAGCTGTTCCCCTGCTGTGTAGTCGGCATCGTGTCCAGCACAAGCCACGCTGGCACAACTGACCAAAAGCTGCCACCAGTGCAGGCTTCGGCCTACACTCTGCTCCTCTCCTCCTCCTGCTGACCCTGGGCTCAAACACCGCCAGTTTCTGCCCGGAAGTGCTAGCTGCACAGAGAAAAACACCAGCCAATGTGTTAGTGGGGTTCAGCACCGCCAGCTGTTCCCCCGCTGTGTAGCCGGCATCGTGTCCAGCACAAGCCACGCTGGCACAACTGACCAAAAGCTGCCACCAGTGCAGGCTTCGGCCTACACATTGCTCCTCTCCTCCTCCTGCTGACCCTGGGCTCTAACACCGCCAGTTTTTGCCCGGACATGCGAGCTGCACAAAGAAAAACACCAGTCAATGTGTCAGTGGGGTTCAGCACCGCCAGCTGTTCCCCTGCTGTGTAGCTTGCAACGTGACCTGCAAACGCCACGCAGGCACATGAACTGAAATTGAAGGGAGCCTGCCCCCCACCCCCAGGTGTTTCTATGTAAAACAACCACCTTGTACAGCAGTACTGCTGCATTTGTACAAGGTGGCTGACTTTTTCTCCTTGCCCACGTGGAACTCAACACGTACAAAATGTGTCTCATTGAGACCATTCCACTGTCCCTGAGGTGTGACTTTCCTTTCTAATTATACGCAGCACCACCCTTGTTAGCGCTGCCCGTCTTTTGACATCATTGGTTAGCTGGCTGTGCCTGTGCGTCTGCCCTGCTCGAAACAACGCCCCTCGGTGTCTTATTTTTTTGAACAGCGAGGGTGTGATTGATGGGCATGTGCAGTGCATATGTTTGCCTGTGTTCACTCATCTCCTTCCGCCTTCTTCAGACTGGGTGTCCTCATGGCCGCTACAGGCGATAAGGGAACAGATGAGGCCGCCCAGTCTGAAGCAGGTGTAAGGACATGTGTGAGCGTCAAACATATTTACTGAACAAGGCCACGAATCCCAGCCACGCAGTGTGATTTTTTGAAAACACACTGTGGGTCTGGGATTCATGTCCATCGCTAACCGCAACGGCCGAAATGAAATGAGGTCAGAAGACAGGAAGCGCTCACAGCGCATGGCCAAGGGATCCCAATAGCGCAGACTCCTGTACAGCAAATAACAACGCTCAGGAATCTGCGCACAGCAGCTAGGTGTAAATTTTGACACCTGTGCTGCATCTCCTTAAAAAGACTAGTATTCACGCCTCCACTACTGTTTGACAGTATAATGGGCTAAATAGTGTATGTGTTTTATTCAGCGTGTGCAAGGAGCAAAATTAAATAGAGCAACCTTTGACTTGTGCATCATTAATGCTGTTCAAGGTGTGGCTCTTGTACCTTGCAACACCTGAGGGGGGGGTTAAAGGTAACCTTTGAAATTGGTTCAACTAGGCTTTGGCCTACACTCTGCTCCTCTACTCCTCCTGCTGACCCTGGGCTCAAACAACGCCAGTTTCTGCCCGGACATGCTAGCTGCACAGAGAAAAACACCAGCCAATGTGTTAGTGGGGTTCAGCACCGCCAGCTGTTCCCCTGCTGTGTAGTCGGCATCGTGTCCAGCACAAGCCACGCTGGCACAACTGACCAAAAGCTGCCACCAGTGCAGGCTTCGGCCTACACTTTGCTCCTCTCCTCCTCCTGCTGACCCTGGGCTCAAACAACGCCAGTTTCTGCCCGGACATGCTAGCTGCACAGAGAAAAACACCAGCCAATGTGTTAGTGGGGTTCAGCACCGCCAGCTGTTCCCCTGCTGTGTAGCTGGCAACGTGTCCTGCAAACGCCACGCAGGCACATGAACTGAAATTGAAGGGAGCCTGCCCCCCACCCCCCCAGGTGTTTCTATGTATAACAGCCACCTTGTACAGCAGTACTGCTGCATTTGTACAAGGTGGCTGACTTTTTCTCCTTGCACACGTGGAACTCAACAAGTACAAAATGTGTCTCATTACAGACCATTACAATGTCCCTGAGGTGTGACTTTCCTTTTTAATGACACGCAGCACCCCCATTGTTAGCGCTGCCCGTCTCCTGACATCATTGGTTGGCTGGCTGTGCCTGTGCGTCCCCCCTGCCTGACACAACGCCCCCCGTTGTCTCATATATTTTGACTGCGAGGGTGTGATTGATGGGCACGAGCAGTGCATATGTTCCCCTGTCTTCACTCCCCTCCTTCCGCCTTCTTCTGACTGTGCGGCCTCATGGCCGCGGCATGCGATAAGGGATCAGCTGAGGCCGCCCAGTCTGAAGCAGGTGTAAGGACATGTGTGAGCGGCGAACATATTTACTGCACAAGGCCACGAATCCCAGCACCGCAGTGTGACTTTAGGAAAAGCCACTGTGGGTCTGGGATTTATGGCCATCGTTAACCGCACCGGCCAACATGAAATGAGGTCATGAGACGGCCTGCACTAACAGGGTATTGCCAAGGGATAACACAAGAGCGCAGTTTCCTGTACTGCAAATAACAACGGTAAGGAATCTGCGCACAGCACCTAGGTGTAAATTTGTACACCTGTGCTGCGTCTCCTTAAAAAGACAAGTAGACTAGTCACGCCTCCACTACTGTTTGACAGTATAATGGGCTAAATAGTGTACGTGTTTAATTCAGCGTGTGCAAGGAGCAAAATTAAATAGAGCAACCTTTGACTTGTGCATCATTAATGCTGTTCAAGGTGTGGCTCTTGTACCTTGCAACACCTGAGGGGGGGGGTTAAAGGTAACCTTTGAAATTGGTTCAACTAGGCTTCGGCCTACACTCTGCTCCTCTACTCCTCCTGCTGACCCTGGGCTCAAACACCGCTAGTTTCTGCCCAGAACTGCTAGCTGCACAGAGAAAAACACCAGTCAATGTGTTCGTGGGGTTCAGCACCGCCAGCTGTTCCCCTGCTGTGTAGTTGGCATCGTGTCCAGCACAAGCCACGCTGGCACAACCGACCAAAAGCTGCCACCAGTGCAGGCTTCGGCCTACACTCTGCTCCTCTCCTCCTCCTGCTGACCCCGGGCTCAAACACCGCCAGTTTCTGCCCGGACATGCTAGCTGCACAGAGAAAAACACCAGTCAATGTGTTAGTGGGGTTCAGCACCGCCAGCTGTTCCCCTGCTGTGTAGTCGGCATCGTGTCCAGCACAAGCCACGCTGGCACAACTGAACAAAAGCTGCCACCAGTGCAGGCTTCGGCCTACACTTTGCTCCTCTCCTCCTCCTGCTGACCCTGGGCTCAAACAACGCCAGTTTCTGCCCGGACATGCTAGCTGCACAGAGAAAAACACCAGCCAATGTGTTAGTGGGGTTCAGCACCACCAGCTGTTCCCCTGCTGTGTAGCTGGCAACGTGTCCTGCAAACGCCACGCAGGCACATGAACTGAAATTGAAGGGAGCCTGCCCCCCACCCCCCCAGGTGTTTCTATGTATAACAGCCACCTTGTACAGCAGTACTGCTGCATTTGTACAAGGTGGCTGACTTTTTCTCCTTGCACACGTGGAACTCAACAAGTACAAAATGTGTCTCATTGAGACCATTCCACTGTCCCTGAGGTGTGACTTTCCTTTCTAATGATACGCAGCACCCCCCTTGGTAGCGCTTCCCGTCTTCTGACATCATTGGTTGGCTTGTTGCGCCTGTGCGTCCGCCCTGCCTGAAACAATGCTCCTCGTTGTCTTATTTTGACTGCGAGGGTGTGATTGATGGGCACGAGCAGTGCATATCTTCACCTGTCTTAACTCATCTCCTTCCGCCTTCTTCAGACTGTGCAGCCTCATGGCCGCGGCATGCGAGAAGGGATCAGCAGAGGCCGCCCAGTCTGAAGCAGGTGTAAGGACGTGTGTGAGCGGCCAAAATATTTACTGCTCAAGGCCACGAATCACAGCACCGCAGTGTGACTTTATGAAAAGGCAATGTGGGTCTGGGATTTATGGCCATCGTTAACC
Source organism: Ranitomeya imitator (assembly GCF_032444005.1). Taxonomy (NCBI): domain Eukaryota; kingdom Metazoa; phylum Chordata; class Amphibia; order Anura; family Dendrobatidae; genus Ranitomeya; species Ranitomeya imitator. Next base: position 175,084,886 of record NC_091288.1, read on the forward strand.
GCACCGGCCAACATGAAATGAGGTCATAAGACGGGCAGCTCTAACAGGGCATTGCCAAGGGATAACACAAGAGCGCAGACTCCTGTACAGCAAATAACAACGCTCAGGAAGCTGCGCCAAGCACCAAGGCGTTATTTGGGACACCTGTGCTGCGTCTCCTTAAAAAGCCAAGTCACGCATCCACTACAGTTTGACTGTAGAATGGGCTAAATTGTGTACGTCTTTCATTCAGCGTGTGCAAGTAGACAAATTAATAGAGCAACCTTTCACTTGTGCAGCATTAATACTGCACAAGGTGTGTCTCTTGTACTTTGTAACACCTGAGGGGGGGTTAAAGGTTTCCTTTGAAATTGGTTCAAATAGGCTTCGGCCTACACTCTGCTCCTCTACTCCTCCTCCTGCTTCAACACGGGCTCTAACATCGCTAGTTTTTGACCGCAAGTGCTAGCTGCACAGAGAAAAACACACGCCATTGTGTTAGTGGGGTTCAGCAACGCCTATGCTTGCCCCGTCGTGGTGCGGTCGGGTTAGCCAACTCCAGGGTGCCTCCAGTTTAGGAGCTTCCTATGTGGGCTGCGTGAACTGGTAGTCAAGGCTGGTTCTGTAGTGCCAGTAGGCCCAGCTCCCCCTGTAGGACTGTTGGGGTTTGGTAACTGCGGCTGCCTCGCGGCCTAGCTGTTCTCTCCTCTCCTGTGGACCTTCAGGTCCACCACCTGGTTCCAGCACCGTCAGCTGGTTCCAGGCCGAGCCTTTGGCTTAGGTGCCTCCTCCTGGGTATCCGAGTTCCGCCAACGTCAGGCGGTCCTTGGTAGTGCTTTTAAGCGCGGGCACCTACAGCTTAGTAACCGGGTTCCAGCACCGCCAGCTGGTCCTCGGTCGTGCCATTGGCTCTTGCACACTGGGGCAACGCATCTGGGTTCCAGCACCGCCAGCTGGTTCTCGGCAGTGTTCTTGTCACAGGTACTCCCTCGTGCCAAGCCTGGTTTCAGCACCGCCAGCTGTTTCCGGGTTGTGTCAAGCTCACTGAGACGCCTATGCTTGCCCCGTCGTGGTGCGGTCGGGTTAGCCAACTCCAGGGTGCCTCCAGTTTAGGAGCTTCCTATGTGGGCTGCGTGAACTGGTAGTCAAGGCTGGTTCTGTAGTGCCAGTAGGTCCAGCTCCCCCTGTAGGACTGTTGGGGTTCGGTAACTGCGGCTGCCTCGCGGCCTAGCTGTTCTCTCCTCTCCTGTGGACCTTCAGGTCCACCACCTGGTTCCAGCACCGTCAGCTGGTTCTCGGCAGTGTCTTTTGCTCTTGTACCTTCTGCTCCCCATCCTGGTTCCAGTACCGTCAGCTGGTTCCGGGCAGAGCCTTTGGCTTAGGTGCCTCCTTCTGGGTATCCAAGTTCCACCAACGTCAGGTGGTCCTTGGTAGTGCTTTCGGGCACGGGTACCTCCTGCTTAGTAACCGGGTTCCAGTAACGTCAGCTGGTCCTCGGTAGTTCCATTGGCTCTTGGACCTTCGGCTACCCATCCGGGTTCCAGTACCGTCAGCTGGTTCTCGGCAGTGTCTTTTGCTCTTGTACCTTCTGCTCCCCATCCTGGTTCCAGTACCGTCAGCTGGTTCCAGGCAGAGCCTTTGGCTTAGGTGCCTCCTTCTGGGTATCCGAGTTCCGCCAACGTCAGGCGGTCCTTGGTAGTGCTTTTTAGCACGGGTACCTCCTGCTTAGTAACCGGGTTCCAGTAACGTCAGCTGGTCCTCGGTAGTTCCATAGGCTCTTGAACCTTCGGATAGCCATCCGAGTTCCAGTTCCATCAGCTGGTTCTTGGCATTTTCTCAGCCTTCTTGTACCTTCTGCTACATTTCCAAGTTGAAGACCCTAAAGTCAACGACCCGGAAAACCACCCCGATGACGACGACGACGACCCGGAAGACCACCCCGATGACGACGACGACGACGACGACGGCGGAGACGACGACGGCTGAGACGACGACGGCGGAGATGACGACACTGGAGACGACGACCCTGGAGACGACGACATGGAAGACCGAGAAGCAGAAGAACAAGAGGCTGCAGAACAAAGAGCAGAAGAACATTAAGCATAAGACTTAATATCAGAGCAAAAGATATTATCTAAATTATATGCAGAAGAAGACTAAGCAGTGTATGGGGGTGAGTCCGTTCCTCCTCGTGGTGCCCCTGGATAAAGCCTGATGCTGCAGGCCAAACTGAACGCGGACAAATGTAACTTTTGTGACTGGCAGAACGGAAGGTGTAATCTTCCAACTTTTATAGATAACAACTACGGGAATGCCTGTCACAAATGAGAATATGATGAAGAAGTAGAATAGGAAGAATAATAACAGTGGAATAAAAAGAATATGTAGAATAGGAAGAATAATAATAGTTGAATAAAATGAATATGAAGAATGTAATAAAAAAAAAAATAGGTAGAAGATGAAGAAGAAGATGAATAAGGTGAAGAAGAAGTTGATGTCAAAGATGCTGATGATGATGAAGATGAAAGTGTGGGAAAAGTAAAAAAAAAAAAGAAAAAAAAAGAAGGGGAAGGGCGTGGAATAGTGAAACATCAATATCTGACAAAATAAAAAAAAATTTACATACTCAATATCTTTTTCACTCCGAACGTCTTAAAAAAAAACAAAACATGCTATTCTATTTGATTGGGCTAAACCTCATTGCCTTTAATGTCTCCGCCACCTCCCACAATACATCCTACATTATTCTTAGTTGTTTTCCTTCATGTAGAATGAACCTACAAGGCAAGAAAGGGTTTATTTTAATTCCGATATTTTGGTCCCATTGACTTGCATTGGGATCGGGTATCGGTATCGGCGATATCCGATATTTTTTGAATATCGGCCGATCCTATCCGATACCGATACTTTCCGATATCGGAAGGTATCGCTCAACACTACTTACTATGCAATTTTATGCTGCACTGTAAAACAAATCCCCACCAAAAAATGGAGGAATTTTGTATTTTCTTCCAATCTACAGATGATAACACAGCATGGGATATCACAATCCAGGAAAGTGTAGTCTAACTTGAGATTAGTCAATGACTTTTGCAATCTAAGTGAGGTAACTTTCTGAAAAAAAGTTATCAAAATGGCACATTTTTGTCTAGTTAAATTGGGCGACATCAACATCTCACAGGCAATTTTTTTTTAACACATTGAGGCTGATTTACAAAAGCGATCTTTTAGACAGCACAAAGTAAATGTCCTTTTACACAAGCAAACCAGCGGCACATTACGACGGCTGATTGCTAAACTTCTACAGCATGTTCACATGATCCAGAATAGTAGCATTTTGGACACAGCTCACCTTTGCTGGATCCAGAATGCTGCATTCTACATTACAAGCACAGTGGATGGGACTTATAGAAATCCCATGTCCACTGTGCTTCTATTTCACGGTGCGTAAACTCACCCGTGGTTCGGCTTTACGAGCTTCTGCATGTCAACTATTCGCAGTGGAGATGCTAGTCTCCCATAGCCGTTCAGAAGATGCGGTAAATCTGCATGGTTCAATGAACACATACGGATATACCTATGTGATTTCAAAGCAGCATTTTGGATGCAGCAAAAATGCAATGCGTCCAAAATTCTGCTATATCCTTATCGTGGGCACATAGCCTTACAAATCATTGTTTGACTGCCTGATTCCACAGGCAGACCAAAGTAAGTGATACTCACTGAACGCTCAGTGCACATAGGCTGCCATAGTTCTCAGCAGGGCGAGTCCTGTTTACAAAAGACAACATGCCGCCTAGAACAATGATCTTTTACGTTGCGCAAAACATTAATTCATGGGGTAACGGGCAGCCTGTTTACATAATGCCCCTTAAAGGGGTTATATGGTCTAAATCTAAAAGTCTGTAGTCACTCCATGTGACTGCAGACTTGTGAATCCTCATATTGCAGGCACTGCACACTGTGAGGTTTTCTCTGGTGCCGGCGCTGACTAGACTGTTTCCAGCCTCTCTCAATACATTTGCATTGTGCGAGGCTATGCCCATCTACTCATACTCATACTATATGACTTCCACTCCCAGAATACTGCCACTCACACAGTGTGTGAAATCACAAGTCTGCAATCACACAGAGTGACTGCACAGTTGTAGCTTTAGACTGTACAACCCCTTTAAGACAAGACAGTCTGTTAGATAAATTTGGAGCATCTTTATGCTGTCTAGTCTAAGCTTACACCTCATTTGTTTTTTATAAATTTTGGAGCAAGATCATAATTTAGACAACACTCCATTTTCCATAATGCCACACCACAATAATTTGGGCCAAAAATCCTGTTTTAATTGTCCTGTTCAACATTTATTGCAGTATACGTTTTAGACACATTTGACAAAGGGGCATCCTTTGTCAAATGTGTCTATAACAAATACTGAATGAAATGTTGGACATGGCAGTTAATTCAGTTTTTTTTGGAGCAAATAAAGTCAGAATTCTTGCACACATGATAAATTAAATGGTGCCATAAAAATTATTTTCCCCGCAAAAAAATCAAGCCATCATTTGGTTATTAAAAAAAAACTTATGGCTCTTGAAAAGGAAATGAAAAAATAGAAAGTGAAAAATCAATGAATGGCCGTATGGACAAAAGGTTTACCGTACATACTCGAGTATAAGCCGAGATTTTCAGCCCATTTTTTTAGGCTAAAAGTGCCCCTCTTTGCTTATACTCGAGTCATTGTCCCAGGGGGTCAGAGGGGGAGCGACGGCTGTCACATCATACTCAACTTGCTCCCGGCGCGGTCCCTGCTTCTCAGATTGTCTCTGATGTCGGCAGCTTGTTCCTGTGTTCAGCGGTCACGTGGTACCACTCAGTAAAGTAATGAATATGGATGCGACTCCACTCCCATAGGGGTGGAGCGCATATTCATTACCTTAATGAGCGGTACTATGTGACTGCTGAACACAGAAACAAGGTGCCATCGCATCGGAGAAGCCGAGCTCCATCTTCTGCGTCCTCTGGCTGTGAAGTTCAGGTAAGAGGACGCGATGACGTGGTTAGTGTGCGCCCTCTGCCTGAACAGTCACTGCAGAGACCCGGAAGACACAGCGGCGCGCGGCAATGGAACGGGGACAGGTGAACATAGCAAGTGCCAGGGGCCTGAGCAATGAGAGATGAGTATGTCATTCTTTTTTTTTTTTTATCGCAGCAGCAGCATATGGGGCATAATATATTATGGAGCATCTTATGGGGCCATCAACCTTTGTGCAGCATTATATGGGGCATAATCTGTGGAGCATCTATTGGGGCTATCAACCTTTGTGCAGCATTATATGGGGCATAATCTGTGGAGCATCTATTGGGGCTATCAACCTTTGTGCAGCATTACATGGGGCAAAATCTATGGAGCATTTTATGGGGCTATCAACCTTTGTGCAGCATTATATGGGGCATAATCTATAGAGCATCTTATGGGGCCATCACCCTTTGTGCAGCATTATATGGAGCATAATGTTCTATGGAGCATCTTATGGGGCCATCAACCTTTGTGCAGCATTATATGGGGCATAATCTATGGAGCATTTTATGGGGCCATCAACCTTTGTGCAGCATTTTATGGGGCATAATCTATGGAGCATCTTATGGGGCCATCAACCTTTGTTCAGCATTATATGGGGCATAATATTCTATGGAGCATCTTATGGGGCCATCAACCTTTGTGCAGCATTATATGGGGCATAGTCTATGGAGCCTCCTATGGGGCCATCAACCTTTGTGCAGCATTATATGGGGCATAATATTCTATGGAGCACATTATGGGGCCATCAACCTTTCTGCAGCATTATATGGGGCATAATATTCTATGGAGCATCTCATGGGGCCATTATTAATCTTTTATGCAGCACTATATGGGGCATATTTTGTATGGAGCATCTTATGGGGCCCATCATGAACTGTATGGAGCATTATATGGGGCTCCTGATTCAATATGAATATTCAAAAACACTTAACCTACTGATGTCTCAATTTTATTTTTATTGGTATGTATTTTTATTTTTGACATTTACCAGTAGCTGCTGCATTTCCCACCCTAGGCTTATACTTGAGTCAATAAGTTTTCCCAGTTTTTTGAGGCAAAATTAGGGGTCTCGGCTTATACTCGGGTCGGCTTATACTCAAGTATATACGGTAGATAGAATATGAGGCTTTACAGTTAACAACATTGCCTGATAAAAAAAATGCATTACTCTTTTGCCCTCAAGTCATACTAAACCCCACTACAAGACTTTAGTTTGCAAATTTTTGTTCCCTTTATTTTTCCGAAACTTTAATATCTATGCTAGTATAGAGCAGTCCTAATACATTGTGTTACCTGCTGGCACCACATTAGTTGCGGATGCATTTCATTGCATGTCACATGCCATCAAATTGTAGTGCTTCGAAGGCAGCATGACCTGTTATTGCAACGCTATACCAGTATTCAAAAAAATGGGCAATCGTACATTCTTTGGCATGGACCTAATTTATCATCTGTTACATTAATTCAAATGTGGACACCCGTGTCCTTACAGTCGAGCGGATGTATTGCATCTCAGCTTTGAAGAACGAATGTTTCTTCTACCATTGATATGGCAGCTATGCTCTAAACAGCCAGGCACTGATGTGTTAAAAATAGCATTTTCCATCAAAACAGTTTCCATAGTGTTATCTTTTTCGGCAACCACACTGTGAAAGACCTAAAACAATCTCTCTCGCTAGGCTGTTCTTTCTATTATTCCTTTCTTCTGCCAGGCTCTCTCTTGCCAATCTCGCCTGTGTTGCCATTTAGCTACTATGCACTGGGAATTGCTCATAATTCAGTTGTAGGTCCAAATAAAGGTTACAATGAAGTGCACACAAACAAAGGGAATTCCCTACAGGAAGCCTGGCAGAGCCTTCTTATGTATACTATTGTTTTAAAGGCTTCTTTTCTCAGCCCTCGGGATTAAATACAGGAAAAAAGAAACACCCATGAAAAATGTATGAAGTAGTGTGCAATCTAACACAACAGAAAGACTAAACAAACTTTACAAGGGTGCAATCAGTTGGACCCTTAAAGAAAAAACTTTTTTACTAAAAATATATCTAAGGGCTCGTTTACATGACCGTAATAAATGGATGAGTACTATCCATCTTTTTGATGGATCGCAATTGTCCACTTGTTATTCGATGAGGCTGTGCACATATCCAAGTTGCCTCCAAGAATCCAGTAGCACTCAGCCATTCATCATGTCTATGTGTCCATGCAAAACATTAGACCACACTCAACTGATATCCAAGTGTGACCCAATTTTACAGACAAACTGCAGTTAGAAAATGAAGACACTTTTTTTCTCCACATCCGATAACAATGGATCACGCTATGATCACACACTAGTAACATGCTTTCAGTCTCAGCGGTAGACACCGCAGACCATCACTCAGCATGTTTCCACACAGATCTCCTCTATCCAGACGACTGATGAAGGTCAAATATTGACTTATTAGTCTGGAATTTCTACATTAAATAAATGAGTACTTGAATACACCTATATGAGTGCCAAGTATTTCTACATCGCAGTTGACGGATTTGGTTATCCTACTTGTGCACCACCAGAATTCCAGAAGTGCCGTGTTTTCCTAATTAATATCATCAGAGTCTGACGATTAGTATAACCGAACCGATTATTTCAGACGAACAATCATGAGACCCTAGCCTAAATGTGATAAAGCACAGTTCCCCACCCTGTGGTTTGGCAAAACAATAACTCATCATTCCCTGCTAAACACCTGATCTTAGGTCATGTAAGGAACTAAAGAGCAACAACTGATGAGCTGCAAGTTGAGGACCATCATGATAGGGGATGGGTGACTCATAGACCTAAAAATCGCTTTTACATTCTTTGCTTTATTGAAGACTTCGTAGACTTGTAATTAGAAACATGCATGAAGTCATGGATTTTGAATGCTCCTCAGTTAGAGAATGCGGTCGGAGGAGGTGCAATCATGACCAGATTCTTAGGGGAGGTGCCAGTTGGAGCCAATAATATTTTCAACTGGCTGTGCATCAGAGGAGGCACAATAAATTGAAATATATGGTAGAGCAGAGAGCCATTGGCTCCTTGCCCCCCAATAACTATACATGTCAACAACTTATCAAAGGCCTGTATCTTCAGAGAGTGTCAATGCACCATCACAGTTGGCTCATTAATTTCACTGCACTGTGTTGGAGGAGGGTGATAGAGATGCTTCTCATGGGAGAGAGAGGTGCGGTTGGTTTATTTAAATGGTATATGTGAAGGATCTATGGGGTTACTATTATTGACAGTGGGGGGCACATAAGGGAGCATTATTTATATGTAAGGCCATATGGGGGACATTATTATTATTATTATAGTGCCACAAAAGGGGAACATCATTAATGTATATCGCCTCACCATGAGGACATTATTAATGTATGGGGACATAAAAATGGGATATTATTAATTTATGTGGACACAACTGGGGACATTATTGTGTGCAAGCTCAATAAGGGAAGCTATTAATGAGTTTGAGCAGAATGGTATGTTATAAATGTGTGCAGTCACAATAAAGGAAGCTTTTAATGCGTGTAGGTACAATGGGGCACTCTATTAATGTGTGCAGTTACAGTGAGGGACAGTATTAATATGCGCGGCCACTATGGTTGAAGTTGTTAATATATTTGGGCATAATGAGGGACATTATTGATGTGTGCAGACACAATGAGTGATGGTATAAATATGGGAGGCCACAAGGGGAATGCCATTAATATGTGCAGGCACAGTGAGGGATGTTATTAATGTATGTGGGAACCATGGGGGACATGAATAATGCGTGCAGGCACAATAGGGGACATTATTAAGGTTTGTAGGGTTAATAGTTATGTTTGTGAGCACAATATTGGACTTTGTTAATGTGGTCAATATGGATGGGTGCAGGCACAATGGGGACAATAATAATGTATGCAGGCACAATGGGGAATATTGTTAATGTATGTGGGCACAATGGAGGATATTGTTAATGTGCGTGCGGGCACAATCGGGAATGTGGGGGACATGATGGATAATGGGGACATTTATATTGAGTTTTTGATGAACAAAAGGGGACATCACAGCTACAATGCATGTTTTTATGGAGACTGTTACAGTATGGGGAACCAAGCTGAGATACTGCTACTGTGCATAGTACTAGGGAGGTACTATAGCATTACGGAGTTGGCGTAGAAGTGGAGGGATGACATCACAGCTGTATCTAGTAAATCAATACTGGGATAGCTGCGGAGAGGCATAGCTGGACCTAGGGAGGCTGAGTAAAAGAAGTGTTTGCTATTTTTGAGACTATGATAACATACAAATTTATACCAGACAACCCCTATAATAACATTCTACACGAAATCACTGTTTTTAGCTGTGATGCTCTGATGATATTGATATAGAGCGGAGAGTGAAATTGCAAATTTTCTACTGATGGATTTCAAACTTATCACCAAACCTACTATATTCTAGTAGGTTTATGAAATAAGAAACTTAGTGGCTGGATTATAATTTTGGCACATCCTCAGACCGTATAGGCTATATTCATCAAGACTGACATTGCTCACTCCGGTCTTGATGAGCGGGCGTACTGAAGTCAGACCCTCCTGATTCAAGAAGAGGTGCATGTCTGTTCATTAATCGCGAACATTTGACAAGTGATGTCCGCCTCTTTGTGCTACGCCAAATATCTCACTCTAGTCAGTGACTGATGAGAGATTTTTTGGTGTACAGAACATCACCGCTCAACATGAATTAGACAAGCTGCGGCATCACGCCCCCACTGCGCCCCAAACCCGCCAAATTTAAACTCAACCCGCAAAATTTTGACGTAGCCCAGAGTCGTGCCTTCATTTTGCAACTTTTCTTAGCTTTCAGCCCTGAATTCTAGCCTGATGAGTAATTACTGTACTTTTAGATCAATTTTTTTCACCAAAGTTTTGGAGCACATTGGCTCATAATAATAATAATAATAATCTTTAATTTTATATAGCGCTAACATATTGTGCAGCACTTTGCAGTTTTGCACACATTATCATCTCTGTCCTCGATGGAGCTCACAATCTAAATTCTCTATCAGTATATTAAGTCATTCCCTTTCCAGATAAGACACAAACCTCTCCGATAAGGGTACCGTCACACAGTGGCACTTTTGTCGCTACGACGGTACGATTCGTGACGTTCCAGCGATATCCATGTGTCTGACACGCAGCAGCGATCAGGGATCCTGCTGAGAATCGTACGTCGTAGCAGATCGTTTGGAACATTCTTTCGTCGCTGGATCTCCCGCTGTCATCGCTGGATCGGTGTGTGTGACACTGATCTAGCGATGCGTTTGCTTGTAACCAGGGTAAACATCGGGTTACTAAGCGCAGGGCCGCGCTTAGTAACCCGATGTTTACCCTGGTTACCAGCATAAATGTAAAAAAAAAAAACAGTACATACTTACATTCCGGTGTCCGTCAGGTCCCTTGCCGTCTGCTTCCCGCACTCACTGACTGCCGGCCGTAAAGTGAAAGCAGAGCACAGCGGTGACGTCATCGCTGTGCTGTGCTTTCACTTTACGGCCGGCAGTCAGTGAGTGCGGGAAGCAGACGGCAAAGGACAGACACCGGAATGTAAGTATGTACTGTTTGTTTTTTTACGCTGGTAACCAGGGTGAACATCGGGTTACTAAGCGCGGTCCTGCGCTTAGTAACCCGATGTTTACCCTGGTTACCCGGGGACCTCGGCATCGTTGGTCGCTGGAGAGCTGTCTGTGTGACAGCTCTCCAGCGACCACACTACGACTTACCAACGATCACGGCCAGGTTGTATCGCTGGTCGTGATCGTTGGTAAATCGTATAGTGTGACGGTACCCTTAGTCTCACTCCCTTCTCTTGCCAATCTCAAAAATATGTCTAAAACACATGTAAAGCTGGAGAAGATCTCGAACATACCTCTCTAAAGACTTCTTTGAATTTCCTTGCGTGACTTTCACATATATGTCTAGGTTATCCTCATGTAGGCTTACAGTTAACCCTGTCAACCCTGAACACAGGACAACTGCACCCAATATGAGGATAACATACACAAATATAAACAGGTCACACAAGGCAATGCTAGGAAGTCTTCAGAGGGGGTGTTCGAGATCTTCTCCTCTTTTACACACATATTACAATTTTTGGGCTCAGCATTTGATCCAGAATTATTGTGCCTTTTGAACAGTAAATATACCCCTTTTGATTTTATATGCTGTATTATTATTATTATACAGTACATTATTATTGTTATTATTATTTCCTTATTTATGTTAATATGCATTTGGAGAATCTAGTGGACAAAATCTCAGTTCTTGATGCTAGAAAATCAATTATATTTTCCTTTAAACCATCATCTCACCTGTGTTCAAATTCTATCCATATTGCCTTTCATGTCCCCCTTTATAAAAATGGTATCCAACCATTTCTTGATGTTATTACCTTCACCACCAGACACAGCCTCCTTTGATGATGATTAATGAATTCCATATCTTTACTCCTTTTAATATAAAAGTCTATTCTGTCCTCTAATCTCAAAGTATGTCTTTTTGTGATATATTAAAAGCTCCCCAGCCGATATATTGAACTGACCTTTAATTTATTTATACGTATTAATAGGTCACATTAGATGTTCCACACCGAATCCCGGCCAATGTAATTTATTCTATTTATAATTGCATTCCAGATATGACCCACATTCAAAAACATTAGCGCACCTATGGTAGATGCTCACCTAAGCATTGAAAATGTGTGGGCTGCTACAGCGACACCAAAAATATTTTTATGACATATAACATATGAATTATATATTTCTACTATATATTTTCTCAATACACTTTGTGGAGAAGACAGAATAGAGTTGAGAGAAATTTTCGGGTATGATCAGAGATATTCTGTTTATATTCCAGGCAGCAAATTACAGTAGGAGCAAAGTGGATGAGAGTTTGTCAAAATTTATCCGCCAATGGCAAAAATTGACCTGCAATGTGAATTGATTCTATTGAACAGTTGCAGATTTTTTGAGGATTTTTCCATGAGTCCAAATTACAGAAATTCTGCAAAAATCCAAAAAATCTTTAACAAATTTTGCTCTAGATGATCCACAGAGCTGCAACTGCAGAAAATTAAACAGCTTGTAAAGCAGAAAAAAAATCTGTCCAATCACCCATCGTACTGTTATCCTGATCCCTTGCCAGTTTACGTGTCTTATGATGACATTTTGTCCCACGTAGCATGCTGCCGATTATGACCGCCTACCAATGCAGAACTAGGGGACAGTAATACACGTGGGGTTTACACCCCGCTGCTCAATAGATCTATTTCTTCTCTTGGCCCATATGTATTGTTGCTTTGGACATTCTTTTGACGTATTTTCATTTATTGCTTACTTCAATCTTCACTCCCTAATTGAAGTGTATTGTTTTGTGTAGTCTGTTGTATTTGTTTAGAAGGGCTAATCGAGATGCTTGGCACATATATAGAGGGCTGGGACCATAGGATGCCATCTTTTAGTGAGATAGACACCATGCCGTTTGTTCATTTACTTTAATTATGCTGTACTTTTTCTAGTAATGTGGAATAAAATGTGTTATTTTATGCATTTGGCTGTGCGCGGAATTAATTACCGCAATGTCTGTCTTCATGCCTTCAATGTTCAAGTTAAAGAGGTTGTTGGTCCAAATCAGTAAGTCTGCAGTCGCTCTGTGTGACTGCAGACTTATGAACCCCCTCAGTGCACGCATTGTGCGCTGCGGGGATGCGCCGGTTTGTGACCCGGGACCGGAGGGTGTGTATTGGTTATTCATACTCCAGGCAAGTGGTTATGGCCTCACTTCCATACACTTGTATTTAGTGTGGTCGTGCCCTCTAGTAGGCCACAGCCACATCTGTAGACAGGGCATGGCATCACTTAATACAAATGTATGGAGTGAGTCCACCCCCACTAAACGAGCCCTGGCAGGGGATGTGTATAATGTATACACACATATCCAAGCCCTTTCCACTTCCTGCTGACTTCAACTCAAAAATATTTCCTGGATACATACATTCCTCAACCAAGAACCTGCAAAAACCCTAGTCCATGCCCTCATCTTCTCCAGCCTTGACTACTGCAACCTCCTGCTCTGTGACCTCCCATCTAATGCTCCCGCACCCCTCCAATCTATTCTAAACTCTGCTGCTCAACTAATCCAGCTGTCCCCACGCTATTCCCCAGCCTCTCCCCTCTGTCAATCCCTGCACTAGCTCCCCATTACCCAAAAACTCCAGTTCAAAACCTTAACCATGGCATACAAAGCCATCCACAACCTGTGACCTCGTCTCCCTGTACTTACCTGCACGCAACCTTCGAACCTCACAAGATCTCCTTCTCCACTCCCCTCTTATCTCCTCTTCCCACAATCGCATACAAGAATTCTCATCATCCCTACACTGGAACTCTCTACCACAACATATCAGACTCTCGCCTACCATGGAAACTTTCAAAAAGAACCTGAAGACCTGAAGACCTACCTCTTCCGACAAGCCTACAACCTGCAGTAACCACTGATCCACCAAACCACTGCATGACTAGCTCTACCCTAGCCTATTGTATCTTCAACCATCCCTTGTAGATTGTGAGTCCTCGCGGGCAGGGTCCTCTTTCCTCCTGTACCAGTCGTGACTTGTATTGTTTAAGATTAATGTACTTGTTTTTATTATGTATACCCCTCCTCACATGTAAAGCGCCATGGAATAAATGGTGCTATAATAATAAATAATAATAATAATACATACACTCCAGTCTGGGGTCAGAAACTGGCGAATCCCCGCAGTGCACAGTGTGCGCTTGGAGTAATTCATAAGTCTGAAGTCACTCAGAGTGATGGCAGACTTATCGATTTGGATCGGACAACCCTTTTAATGCATTACTGCTGCACCTTGCTTGGCTAGATTAGCTGTGGGTGGTTCAGTGGTTAGCACTGTTGCTTTGTCCCATTTGGGTTTTTGGGTCAAATCCCCCCATGGCCAAGTTTGTATCTTCTCTCGGTGTTTGTCTAGGTTTTCTCCCATACTCCTAATACATACTGATCAGGAATTTAATGCTGTGGAATATGATGGTGCTATGTACGTGAGCATAATAATAAGCGGTTCCCATCCCTTTGGTAGGGACTATTTTGGACCTTCACAACAAAGCTTTATTTTTTTCTTCATTGCACGCCAAAAGCCCTAGCTTTTCTATTTTCGAAGCCATATGAGGTTTTTTTTTGGCATGAAGAGTTATATTTGTCAGTGGCAATGTTTTGAGATTCATATAACTACCTATGTGCATTATTTTTAGTTAATTTTATTGACCCTTAATCAAAAGTAATAATGAAAAAAATAGCTAGTCGCCTATTGTTTACTATTATTTACATTTTATGCCTTTCACTTTGCTGCACAAAAGAAAAGATAATCTTATTCTGTGTGCCAGGAAGAAAAGAAAGTACATGTGAATGGAGCTGTAGGCTATTATAAGTACATGTTTTATCTACAGAAAAATTATAATACACGTTCGTAAAACTCTGACATGAAAAAGTGGTCTTTTACTGACAGGCAGCTTATCCCCTTGGAAGGAGATAATAGGTTTTAGCAATTGGCAGATCTGGAGGCCATTGTTAGGCTTCCATCTGCAATAGTAGCCCATCAGCACCCTGTTATCTCCATGTGGATGGGCGGGGAAATAATAGGGTGACAGATGGAATGTTCTTCTTCTGTCAGGTTCCATAGATGTTGGTATAGACCATAGCATTTAGGAGGTTAAACAATTTGGATAGCGCATAGCTGCAATCTTGGCCATCGCGAAAGAAACTCAACTGTATGTTACAGCTCCTGAAGCAGATGGCACGGGCACAGCTCCTCTGCACGCTCCTTCCCTGCCATGCTTTAGTATGTCGTAGTGCAGAAAATTATTCATCCCTGTGACGGACAGCCATATTGAAAATAGGGCCAGTTCTGATTGGCTCTCGGTGGTACTCCTTGTGCTAGTCTACTCTGCAGTGCTGCCTTTACATTGCATTATTCTGGTCCATAAAATGATGCAGAATAATGCCTGCTGCAATTTTTCCAAAATTGACCTTGTGCACTGGCTTTAATGGGTCTGTGTGCCTTCCAACTGCACACAAAGCGATTATATACACTCATCTGACCGAGCCCTTACTGCAAACACCTCTGGCCAACTTATAACTGAACAAGTTGATATCCATCTTATCAAATCCTTTCTTCTTCTATGGCTAGGCTCACATTTGTTTCTAGCGTCCGACAACGTACATACCGACATTTCTTTATGCACATCTATTTATTCAGGAAAACGGAGGATACTATGACAGAAACTGGAGTACCCAGAGGAAGCCCAGGCGAAACTCCTTGCATATGTTGTCCTTGGTGGGAATTGAACCAAAACACCAGTTCTGCATGGCAACAGTGCTAACCACTGAATCCCCATGCTACTTATAGGAATCACATACAAGCCCAAAAATTAAACTAAGGTTAAGTTTCCACAATTAATTTTTGTTGAGTTTTCGACACTGCAAATTTTTGCTGTGCCCAAAAGAGTGTCTTACAGTTTCAGCCAAGTGGATGGAATTTATTGAAATCTTATGTCCACTGTGCTTCTTTTTTTTTTTGCGTAAAGTGACCCGTGCTTTAAATATGAAAAATATACATTTTACTTGCTGGTATGTTGAGTTTTATGTGCAAATTTTCACCATTGAATTGTGCTCGATTCAGAAAATCCACAGGTAAAAAAATAATATGCATTTTAGTGTGTTTCTTCTGCCAAATAGAAGGAAGTATTAAAAACAAAGCAGCTTTATTTAAAGCATGACATAGCCAAAAAAAGTGATAAAAACGCATGTAAAGAAAGCACTCAAAAGCATAATACATAGACAAATAACCTAAATTAACTAATAGTTCTATGATTAGGTGCAGTATTTATTCATGTAAATAAGAAGCTGTGTTTTAGAATACAAGCAAAAGCTATGAGATTTCAGAAATCTCATGCACACGCTTTATTTTTTTTCCTAACTGAATTGAGAATTGCAGCGTTTTTAAATCTGCTGTCACGGGTTTACCACGACAGAGAGGAGCCAGAAGAACACAGCGTCTGATTTCTCCTACTCCTGTGCTGAATAGAAGCACTTCACCTTCATATTAGGCCTGTCCCAAACGTCCAGATAATTCCGGTACCGGAAAAATCGGTACCGGAATTATCCGTGTCCGTGTGCTCACGTGGCACATCAGTGTGGCACAGGTGCGGCATCCGTGTGCCGCCAGTGTGCCGACTGGGTACCACACACACCGTGCAGGAGACAGCGCTACAGTTTAGTGCTGTCCCCTGTATGGGGCCATCACGAAGCGTCGGCGCGACGTACCGACGGAAGTGTTTACTTTCACATTTCCGTCTGCATTGCCGAGCAGGAAAGATCGTGAGAGCGATATTTCCTGCTGGGCATGCGCAGTGTGAAACACTGGATATGACGTACAGAAAAACGTTCCCTTGAACGTTTTTCCGAGACGACGGTCCGCCAAAAAACAACGCATCCTGTGGATGACGCATGCATCGTATGGCCATACGTCGCAATGCGTCGCTAATGCAAGTCTATGTAGAAAAAACGCATCCTGCGGGCAACTTTGCAGGATGCGTTTTTCTCCAAAATGACGTATTGCGACGTTGGCCAAAACGACGGAAGTGTGAAAGTAGCCTAAGACTCTAGAGATGAGTGGTGTTCGAGTCAAACTGTTCGCCAATTTAAAATTCAAGCTGTTTTGGGTGGTGTTCGAGTTATTCGACGAACTCAAACAATTTGCTTAAAATTCGGCTGTTCGAGTTTCTGTTCGATGACTGTTCGTTCCCCAAAAACTTAACTTGATTTTCACATTAAAACTGTTTATCAACGTTAATAGTCTGTTTCGGTGTACAGTGTGCAGGGGGGGAGGGAGGCGGGGGATAGATCTGTGCTGAAATAATGCCGATCTCCATTTTTTTTTCTTTCCCGCATTTACAGTAGGGCGGTGCAGTCTCTCAGCCTATCAGCAGTGCACACACACAGCAATGTGCATGTGATGCACACAAGCAAGGGCATGTGTCATTGGCTGTGTAGGTCACATGTCCTCCTTGCCCTATAAGAACCAGCCATTTTCCCCGTCGCCACCATTTCCTCGCTGCTACAGCTTAGTGATAGATGGCACCGCTGCTGCTGTGGGTGTTATACAGTCTAAGAGTGTTTTTTGTGAGCAAATTTTCTGTTAGATAGAAAGAGATAGGTTTAGGTAGTCGGGAGTCGGGACTAGTTGTAATATCAGCCCTTTTCAGAGTAGGTTACAGCAATTCATAGCACTTTTTGCCAGGCAGGTCTGTGCCAGTGCTGTGCAAGTGTTTGTCACAGCATTTGGTGTAATCTAGCTCAGCCAATCCTTTTGAGCTAGTAGCATTGTCTGATAGTCATCTGAGTAGCCCGCCTGTGAAGCTAGCTACACCTCCTGTGTATCTAAATTTTTAATGCATCTAACCCAGTAAATTGTTTTGGGCTTGGTTGCAGTGTCTGCACATCAGTGCAGTAGCCTGCCTGTGAAGCTAGCTACACCGCCTGTGTATCTAAATTTTTACTGCATCTAACCCAGTAAATCGTTTTGGGCCTAGGAGCAGTGTCTGCATGTCAGCGGAGTAGCCCGCCTGTGAAGCTAGCTACATCGCCTGTGTATCTAAATTTTTACTGCATCTAACCCAGTAAATTGTTTTGGGCTTGGTTGCAGTGTCTGCACATCAGTGCAGTAGCCTGCCTGTGAAGCTAGCTACACCGCCTGTGTATCTAAATTTTTACTGCATCTAACCCAATAAATCGTTTTGGGCCTAGGAGCAGTGTCTGCATGTCAGCGGAGTAGCCCGCCTGTGAAGCTAGCTACACTGCCTGTGTATCTAAATTTTTACTGCATCTAACCCAGTAAATCGTTTTGGGCTTAGTAGCAGTGTCTGAATGTCAGCGGAGTAGCCCATCTGTGAAGCTAGCTACACCGCCTGTGTATCTAAATTTTTACTGCATCTAACCCAGTAAATCATATTGGGCCTAGGAGCAGTGTCTGCACGTATGTGGAGTAGCCCGCCTGTGAAGCTACACCGCCTGTGTATCTAAATTTTTACTGCATCTAACCCAGTAAGTCATTTTGGGCCTAGGAGCAGTGTCTGCACGTCAGCGGAGTAGCCCGCCTGTGAAGCTACACCGCCTGTGTATCTAAATTTTGACTGCATCTAACACAGTAAATCGCTTTGGGCCTAGGTGAAGTGCCTGCATGTCAGCGGAGAAGCCCACCTGTGAAGCTAGCTACACCGCCTGTGTATCTAAATTTTTACTGCATCTAACCCAGTAAATCGTTTTGGGCTTAGTATCAGTGTCTGCACGTCAGCGGAGTAGCCCTCCTGTGAAACTAACTACACCGCCTGTGTATCTAAATTTTTACTGCATCTAACCCAGTAAATCGTTTTGGGCTTAGTAGCAGTGCCTGCACGTCAGCGGAGAAGCCCACCTGTGAAGCTAGCTACACCGCCTGTGTATCTAAATTTTTACTGCATCTAACCCAGAAAATCGTTTTGGGCCTAGGAGCAGTGTCTGCACGTCAGCGGAGTAGCCCGCCTGTGAAACTAACTACACCGCCTGTGTATCTAAATTTTTACTGCATCTAACCCAGTAAATCGTTTTGGGCCTAGTCCCACAGTTTGGCCACTCAGTTCTGCTCGGTTTAAATCCATCGTTTTTTGTGCCAACAACTACAGAGTTGCCAATTAATAATGCACCAAAATGAGTGGCAAAAGGCCTGCTGCTGGTGGAAAGGGGAATAGGGATGTTGGAAAAGGAAAAAAAGGTTGTGTCCGTGGAGTAGGTGGTAAAGCAACAGTAACATCTGCAGGAGAAAGACCAACTTCCAGCCAAAGTAAGATGTCTACTTCTTTTCGTGGACAATCTGATATGATCCCTTTCTTATGACCATCGCTACGAGCATCGCTACAAATTCCAGCAGGTGCTTGAACGGATATCAAGTGCTCGTTCAAGTGGGCTCTCCTCCACCTCAACTTCAAGATCACAAATACTCCAGTCCTCAGAGGTGTAACCCCAATCGCATTTGCTTCCTCACAGCTCCCAAGTCTCCAGCCGCCCGTCTGAGTATGGGGTAACACAGATGGTTGAGTCTGCAGAGCTGTTTACTCATACTATAGCCTGGGATTCAGAGGTCTGCTCCAGAGCTTCTGTGAATCCAGACGAGGAAATGATCTGCACTGATGCCCAGAATCCTTGTGAGTCGGATCCAGGCACAGATGAAGAAGGTTCTGAGCATAATGTAGACCCTCATTCTCAAACTGTAACTCCTGTTGGTGGAGAGAGTGAGGAAGATGATGATGAGACTGAGATACCTGATTGGAACAAAAACTTAACTTTTTGGTCAGGGCAGCAAGAGGTTGGCTATGAGGACGACGGGTGTGAGAACACACAGGGTAATGATGACGAGGTTGGAGACCCCACTTACTGTCAACCCACAGTCCGCCAGTCCATGAGATCAGCAGAGGAGTGGAGGAGGATGCTAGTGACGACGAGGTTAGGTTGCACCTTCCTGGACAGAGAGGGAGTACTGGAAGCACATCAACAACTGCATCCTCAACCACAACTGTGCCTCTGAGCACAAGTCGTGGTGGCTCTACAGGTCGCATGGGCTCTAAACCTTGCAGAGCCTGGGCATTTTTTGAGATTGCAAAGAATGACCCAACTCATGTTGTCTGTAAGATTTGTCACCAAAATCTCAGTAGAGGCCAAAAAATGAATAGTTTGAGTACTTCATGCATGAACCGTCACATGGACATGAGGCATAAGTTGCAGTGGGAAGCTCACTGTGCTACAATGTGGCCTAGTGGGCCGGGCCAACCACCGTCTGCGGGAGAAATTTCAAGTTTGTCCATTTGTTGGTGGGGTCCATAGTTAGGGACCACTTGGGGCCTGTCCTTGTGAGGACTGGAGTTTGAATGGGTTTAACAGGGAAGGAGATAAATAACCCTACCCCCAGCCCCTATCCCTATGTTTGAACAGTGGACTCTCAATTGAGGATATAGAGAGACGCACCACTGTGACTACATGCCCGCTATTATTGGAGAGGCATATTACTCTGCTACTATTGGTGAGATCCAACCAATTTTTATTTTTTGAGCACTGGTTCACATGAGCACTTTTTTGATTATTAATAAGTTGTTTGTCTGGTTTTATATTTATCATTAAAAGTTAAGTTTTATTATTGGGACATCCTTCAAGCTATCTTCCAACCACCACCTGCCCCATCAAGTGCATCTGCAGCCTCTTCATCCTCTGTGACTGTGGGGACAGAAGTCGCACATGGTTTTGGATGCAGACCTTCCACCTCTTTACCCGCAACAGCCAGTGTGATTGGCAGGTCATCAGTAAATTTGCAAGTGGAAACAAATGCTGGTGTTGAGCGCTCTCAGACATCGAGACCACCACATTTTGATCAAGGCAACATAATATCTCCGCCTGCACCTTCCTCACAGACCAGCAGCTTGCCGGATACACCCTACTCAACCCCGTCTAAGCACGGCAGCCAGCCATCGGTCCCTCAGATGTGGACAAGTAAAAGACCATTTCCTCCTAGCCATGACAAAGCTAAGAGGTTGAATTTCACCATCTGCAAGCTGTTGGCTACAGAAATGCTGCCCTTCTACCTGGTGGACACAGAGGATTTTCGAGACCTTATGTCCGTCGCAGTGCCCCAGTACCAGATGCCCAGTCGCCACTACTTCTCAAAGAAAGCTGTGCCTGCGCTTCACCAGCATGTCGCACACAACATCACCACTTCCTTGAGAAACTCATGTGACGGTGCATTTCACCACAGACACTTGGATGAGTAGACATGGACAGGGGCGTTACATGTCAGGGACTGGGCGCTGGGTAACTACGGTGACATCAGGAGAAGATGCTGTTGTCCACGTCTTGCCGTCCCCGCGAGTTGCACCTCGATCCTCTGTATCTCTAAGTTCCTCCACTGCTTCTGCCTCCTCAACCTCCTCTCGGTCCTCCACCTGCACCCAAAGCCTGTCTGGTAATGCCACCCACGTTCTAATTGCGCAGAAGGAATCCTGCACATCTCCTTACTATGCTGTCACCAGGGCTCAACGGCATCAGGCGGTGTTTACCTTGAAATGTCTGGGAAATGTGAGTCACACAACTGAGGAGTTGTGGTCAGCTCTGGAGACTGATTTCCATCAATGGTTGTCTCCACTGAACCTGCTGCCAGGGAAGGCTGTGTGCGACAATGCTGCACACCGGGGTGCGGCCCTTCGTCAGGACAATGTCACACACGTGCCTTGTATGGCTCACGTTTTGAACCTGGTTGTCCAGCAATTTTTATCCCACTATTCCGGACTAGATGGGCTTCTGCAGAGGGCACGGTCACTGTATGCTAACTTCGGCTATTCGCATCACGCAGCTCAATGACTTACATCTCTACAGAAGTCGTTGGGCCTGCCAGTTCACCGGCTGAAATGCGATGTGCCCACACGGTGGAATTCAACTCTGCACATGTTGCAGCCAATGTGGCAGCACCGACGAGCCCTGGTGTAATACTTTATGATGTATAGCCTGGGCCAACGTGATCCAGAGGTGGGGCAAATCACGCTGCAGGAGTGGTCTCAGATCAGGGACCTATGCACCCTTCTGCACAGTTTTAAAATAGCGACGAAGATGTTTAGTGCTGATGATGCCATTATCAGCATGACTTTTGCGGTCATTTACATGCTGGAGCATACATTAAACATTATTCGGAGTCAGGTGGTGGGACAAGAGGAGGAGGAGGAACAGGAGGAGTCGTATGCGGAAGGGATAATATCTCCAAGGTCCATACGGTCAGCAGCACCAAGGCGGCTGGCATTGGAGGGTGGGGGAGAGGGATTACCGAGGGCACACGGTAGCAGCCAAACTGTTGAGGAAGGTGCAGGAGCCGAGGAAGAAGTGGAGGACGAACTGGTGCTGGGCATGGAAGACTCATCAGATGAGGGAGACCTTGATCAAATTTCTGTTGTGCTAGGTTGGGGGGAGAGGGCAGAGGAAGGAAGCATGATTCTCACCTCACCGCCACCAAGATAACAAGGACTTGGTCCTCCTGGATGCGCAAGACACATGAGTGCCTTCTTGCTGCACTACCTGCAACATGATCCTCGGATTGACAGAATCCGAAGTACTGGGTTGCCACACTCTTAGATCCCTAGTACAAAAGTAAATTTGGCAAAATAATTCCGGTCATAGAAAGGGATTCACGCATGCAGGAGTATCAGCAGAGACTGTTACAGAATCTTACATCTGCTTTTCCACAAAACACCAGTGGTGCACGTAGTGAATCTCTGGGTTCTAACTTGCCAACCTTGGGACTGTCGAGTCATCACTCAAACCGTAGCAGTAGCATCGTATCTGGTGGTAACAGCAATTTTTTCCAATCGTTTCAAGAATTTTTTAGACCATCCTTTGCAAGGCCACAGTAGACAAGAAGTCTGACTCATAGCCAACGCCTACAGAGGATGGTACAGGAGTATCTCCAAGATAACATCGATGCCATGACTGGACCCTTGCTCATTTTGGGCTTCCAATCTGGAAAAATGGCCTGAGCTCGCCACTCACACGAGATCTTGTTGTGCCCCGCAGCAAGCGTTCTTTCTGATCGTGTGTTTAGGGCTGCTGGTGTAGTGCTAACAGATAAGCGCACGCGGCTGTCCAGTGACAGTGTAGACAAAATAACGTTCATCAAGATAAATAAATCCTGGATCCGCAAGGACTTTTCTACCCTTGTGTCCTCCTGGGGAGATGAAAAGCTTGATGATTTTTGAAAATCACCTCACCAACCATTTTAAGAAACTCTGGCGAAATTGATGCCACTTAAGTGGTGTCTGTGGCCCAATTTTTGGAAAAAATGGAGACTCTGTTTGGAGTCCATTTGCTGTGTTTTACATGACGTTGGCATTGTCAATTCCAGGTGGGTGTGGTCGCTCCCCCTTTTAACCTTTAGAAACTACATACACTATGGCTTGGGGTAACACAGATGGTTGAGTCTGCAGAGCTATTTACTCATACTATGGCCTGGGATTGAGAGGTCTGCTCCAAAGCTTCAGTGTCTGCAAATCAGCAGAGTAGCCCACCCATGAAGCAAGCTACACCGCCTGTTTATCTAATTACTAATTTTTAACTGCATCTAGCCCAGGCAATACTTTTGGCCTAGTAGCAGTGTCTGCTACTCAGCAGAGTACCCCACCCATGAAGCAAGCTACACCGCCTGTTTACCTAAGTACTAATTTTTAACTGCATCTAGCCCAGGAAATCCTCCTTCTTCCTTTCTCAATCTAACCTGTTATGAACAGGTAATTCAGAACCACAGTGGACCTTGAAGTTCAGAGCACACAAGGTGACCTGACATTTACCAAAAACATAGGACAAGCTCTGAGACGTGGAAACTCTGCTGACCGCAATCCCTAATCCTAACACACCACACTAGAGGTAGCCGTGGATTGCGCCTAATGCTCCCTATGCAACTCGGCACAGCCTGAGAAACTAACTAGCCCTGAAGATAGAAAAATAAGCCTACCTTGCCTCAGAGAAATTCCCCAAAGGAAAAGGCAGCCCCCCACATATAATGACTGTGAGTAAAGATGAAATACAAACACAGAGATGAAATAGATTTAGCAAAGTGAGGCCCGACTTACTGAATAGACCGAGGATAGGAAAGATAGCTTTGCGGTCAACACAAAAACCTACAAACAACCACGCAGAGGGGCAAAAAGACCCTCCGCACCGACTAACGGTACGGAGGTACTCCCTCTGCGTCTCAGAGATTCCAGCAAGCAAGAAAAAACCAATATAGCAAGCTGGACAGAAAATATAGCAAACAAAAATAACACAAGCAGAACTTAGCTTATGCAGGATAGAGAGGCCATAGGAACGATCCAGGAGGAAGCAAGACCAATACTAGAACATTGACTGGAGGCCAGGATCAAAGCACCAGGTGGAGTTAAATAGAGCAGCACCTAACGACTTAACCTCATCACCTGAGGAAGGAAACTCAGAAGCCGCAGTACCACTCTCATCCACCAAAGGAAGCTTATAGACAGAACCAGCCGCAGTACCACTCACGACCACAGGAGGGAGCTTGGCCACAGAATTCACAACAGTACCCCCCCCTTGAGGAGGGGTCACCGAACCCTCACCAGAGCCCCCAGGCCGACCAGGATGAGCCACATGAAAGGCACGAACCAGATCGGCAGCATGGACATCAGAGGCAAAGACCCAGGAATTATCCTCCTGACCATAACCTTTCCACTTAACCAGATACTGGAGTTTCCGTCTCGAAACACGAGAATCCAAAATCTTCTCCACAATATACTCCAATTCCCCTTCAACCAAAACCGGAGCAGGAGGATCAATAGATGGAACCACAGGTGCCACGTATCTCCGCAACAATGACCTATGGAACACGTTATGGATGGAAAAAGAAGCCGGAAGAGTCAAACGAAAAGACACAGGATTAAGAACCTCAGAAATCCTATATGGACCAATGAAACGAGGCTTAAATTTAGGAGAGGAAACCTTCATAGGAATATAACGAGATGACAACCAAACCAAATCCCCAACACGAAGTCGGGGACCCACACAGCGCCTGCGGTTAGCGAAACGTTGAGCCTTCTCCTGGGACAAGATCAAATTGTCCACTACATGAGTCCAAATCTGCTGCAACCTATCCACCACAGTATCCACACCAGGACAGTCCGAAGACTCAACCTGCCCTGAAGAGAAACGAGGGTGGAACCCGGAATTGCAGAAAAACGGCGAAACCAAAGTAGCCGAGCTGGCCCGATTATTAAGGGCGAACTCAGCCAAAGGCAAAAAGGACACCCAATCATCCTGATCAGCAGAAACAAAACATCTCAGATATGTCTCCAAGGTCTGATTGGTTCGTTCAGTCTGGCCATTTGTCTGAGGATGGAAAGCCGAGGAAAAAGACAAATCAATGCCCATACTAGCACAAAAGGCTCGCCAAAACCTCGAAACAAACTGAGAACCTCTGTCAGAAATGATGTTCTCTGGAATGCCATGCAAACGAACCACATGCTGAAAAAACAATGGCACCAAATCAGAGGAGGAAGGCAATTTAGACAAGGGCACCAAATGGACCATCTTAGAGAAGAGATCACAAACCACCCAAATGACCGACATTCTTTGAGAGACGGGGAATTGGAGTATATTGTGGAGAAGATTTTGGATTCTCGTGTTTCGAGACGGAAACTCCAGTATCTGGTTAAGTGGAAAGGTTATGGTCAGGAGGATAATTCCTGGGTCTTTGCCTCTGATGTCCATGCTGCCGATCTGGTTCGTGCCTTTCATGTGGCTCATCCTGGTCGGCCTGGGGGCTCTGGTGAGGGTTCGGTGACCCCTCATCAAGGGGGGGTACTGTTGTGAATTCTGTGGCCAAGCTCCCTCCTGTGGTCGTGAGTGGTACTGCGGCTGGTTCTGTCTATAAGCTTCCTTTGGTGGATGAGAGTGGTACTGCGGCTTCTGAGTTTCCTTCCTCAGGTGATGAGGTTAAGTCGTTAGGTGCTGCTCTATTTAACTCCACCTGGTGCTTTGATCCTGGCCTCCAGTCAATGTTCTAGTATTGGTCTTGCTTCCTCCTGGATCGTTCCTATGGCCTCTCTATCCTGCATAAGCTAAGTTCTGCTTGTGTTATTTTTGTTTGCTATATTTTCTGTCCAGCTTGCTATATTGGTTTTTTCTTGCTTGCTGGAATCTCTGAGACGCAGAGGGAGCACCTCCGTACCGTTAGTCGGTGTGGAGGGTCTTTTTGCCCCTCTGTGTGGTTGTTTGTAGGTTTTTGTGTTGACCGCAAAGCTATCTTTCCTATCCTCGGTCTATTCAGTAAGTCGGGCCTCACTTTGCTAAATCTATTTCATCTCTGTGTTTGTATTTCATCTTTACTCACAGTCATTATATGTGGGGGGCTGCCTTTTCCTTTGGGGAATTTCTCTGAGGCAAGGTAGGCTTATTTTTAAAATTCAAAAACTTAGCTCTCTCTCCAGAAAATAACTCAGGAATAGGAATTTTAGGTTCTAACATAGGATTCTGAACCACTAAATCTTGAATGTTCTGTACTCTTATAGTGAGATTATCCATCAAAGAGGACAGACCCTGAATATCCATGTCCACACCTGTGTTCTGAACCACCCTGATGTAAAGGGGAAAAGAAAGACAGAACACAGTGCAAAGAAAAAAAAATGGTCTCAGAACTTCTCTTTTCCCTCTATTGAGAAGCATTAGTACTTTGGGCCTCCAGTACTGTTATGAACAGGTAATTCAGAACCACAGTGGACCTTGAAGTTCAGAGCACACAAGGTGACCTGACATTTACCAAAAACATAGGACAAGCTCTGAGACGTGGAAACTCTGCTGACCGCAATCCCTAATCCTAACACACCACACTAGAGGTAGCCATGGATTGCGCCTAACGCTCCCTATGCAACTCGGCACAGCCTGAGAAACTAACTAGCCCTGAAGATAGAAAAATAAGCCTACCTTGCCTCAGAGAAATTCCCCAAAGGAAAAGGCAGCCCCCCACATATAATGACTGTGAGTAAAGATGAAATACAAACACAGAGATGAAATAGATTTAGCAAAGTGAGGCCCGACTTACTGAATAGACCGAGGATAGGAAAGATAGCTTTGCGGTCAACACAAAAACCTACAAACAACCACGCAGAGGGGCAAAAAGACCCTCCGCACCGACTAACGGTACGGAGGTACTCCCTCTGCGTCTCAGAGCTTTCAGCAAGCAAGAAAAAACCAATATAGCAAGCTGGACAGAAAATATAGCAAACAAAAATAACACAAGCAGAACTTAGCTTATGCAGGATAGAGAGGCCACAAGAACGATCCAGGAGGAAGCAAGACCAATACTAGAACATTGACTGGAGGCCAGGATCAAAGCACCAGGTGGAGTTAAATAGAGCAGCACCTAACGACTTAACCTCATCACCTGAGGAAGGAAACTCAGAAGCCGCAGTACCACTCTCATCCACCAAAGGAAGCTTATAGACAGAACCAGCCGCAGTACCACTCATGACCACAGGAGGGAGCTTAGCCACAGAATTCACAACACTAACCCCTCGGCTCTGGGGTGTCCGCTCTCCCTCCAGCTCTCTCCTTCTCACTGGTGGACTACAGCGTGTATTCACACTGTGGAAAATCTTTTGGGCCCAGGCATAAGAAGTCATCGAGGTTATGGATAATATGAGCCCCCTTAGAAACGTCCATAACGACCCTTTCGAGGAAGCAACTAAACGCCTCAAATAGTGAGCACCCCATGGGCAATTAGCGATCTATGTATTTTGCTCCTTCACAGAAGCAGCCCAATGGGAGGACACTATTCGGAGGCACAAGTAGTAACCTGAACACCCCCTCAATTTCTGTTTTGGCCATTAGGGTGCCCCTTCCCAACTTCTTGACCCGCCTGATTGCCTTGTCAAAGGAGGTACAGTATATAGTACTGTACTTGGTTTCGCGTCAAGGTTGTCGTTTACTGACCTGCCCCTTGAATATGACAAATGGTGTATTAGTCTGAATGTATTGGGTTCCTTTTTTGGCACGACTCCCAACTGGGGATACCACTACGTCTTCTAAGGAAAGTGTTCTGATTGGACCCGCCATTCTACCTAAAGATATTTATTTTTTACATTTTTTTGTTACGACGTCTGGGTGTTGGTAGGCTGATTTTAGATTTTTAATCCAGCCTTTCTTGATTTTATAAGGGCATGACATGCCTATATCTGTGTCTCCTCCTCCTTTTACTTCTTCACCTCTTTTATTTTCGCATGACTATATGTACTTGTGACTTTTCCATGTGTTTGTTGTGTCTTCTGAGCAGTTTGTCAGGTTTTGGACACCTTTTAAAGTGTTTTCTATGTGTTTTCTATGTGTTTGTATGTGTTTGTGTGCCATTGGTTTCAATGGGGTTTGACGATGTTCGTCGAACGTTCGATGAACATTCGTCGAATACGCCCCAATTCGACAAACCGAACCGAACTTGAACACTAGGGGGGTGGCTCAACACTACTGTGCACTGTTGGCCAATCCAATCTCCTATATAATCTGGGCCCTGGCTTGCACTCATTGTCAGAGTAGCATATGCTGCATGGCTGCATTGTTGTTGGTAGTTATTTGAGTAGGCGGTTGGTGGACTTATTTGTGACTGTTACTTGGTTTTGAGTGTGTGATAATTCCCTTTTTTCTCCTACTTTGGTTTAACCACATCCTCCACTCCCCAATGCATACCTCTGTTATATGAGTGTGTATATTCATGTGATTAGTATTTTCCATTACCCCTGATCGAATTACCTTGCTAATTTTGGTTGGTGTATTGCGGTACACTACTAATCCCCTCTTTCCTGGGTGGGGGAAGGGTACAGATGGAGGGCGGATTCAGGAGTTAAGGCAAGGTATGTGGCCCTGGTGTCTTCACAATCAAAAGTAATCCAGGGTGCAGGGCGAGCAAGGGTGCCCTCTAGTGTTAGGGACAGGGAAGGAGCCTCTTGTTCTGGGACACCTCCAGCGTTTCACTTCCTTCAGCGTTTTTGCAGGGTTTTTGGATGCATTTTTTTGTGAATAAAACTAGCTTTATGTAATCCACACCAAAAAAATGTACCTGAATGCTGAAAAAACTGCACGCGAAAGAGCAGCAAAACCTGCAATTTTAATGCATTTTTTGAGATCAGGCCATGGGTGCAGAAAGAAATGCTGAAAAAGCGCTACTTGTTGGCACAGCCTTATACTACAAATCAGAATATATTGTACTACACATCACTATTTAATTTTCTTCGTAAGACATGTTAATAGGATTATTTATTTGAGTGTTTAATAGGATATTTCACATAAATGTGAATACCGGTAATTAGAGTATGATTATTTTATACAGCCTCCTATTACAGCTCCATGGTGTCACAGCTAAGCAAAAATATTTGAATATAATGTACAACGATTTAATAATAACTTTGCAATTGAAATAATTCACCTTATTGTATACTGCACAATTTTCGTGAACAATAGCTATTATTTCTGTGACATATGCTAATTACATTGGTGAGAGGTATGCAGCATTCAAACTGAATTTTGACCTCAGACAAAGGAATTAATGAAAAATGTACCTGTTGGGTGCTAATCAAGATTGCTCAAGCAATTACCTTGAATAATTAATAGGAGCAACGAAATCTTGAATGGTTATCCGGGGCTGAGCTGCAATATCTGAGAATGGCCAATACTCAGTGTTCAGAACTGTGTTGTTATGAATTTGTACACTTTGTACATCCAGTTTCTAGAAAAGTGCACAATATAATCAGTGGACTCCCAACGATCTTATATGGATGACCCATGTTAGGAATAGGTCATCAATATCTAAGTCCCAAACAACTCCTTTAATGTTCATGTGTTGATACCTATAAACTCATGCTCTTACTTATGAAACTCAACCAGAACTGAAGGCATTTGGCACAAGGCAGAAAGATTCATAGAGGTAAATCGATTCCTTTCAGCTCAGCACTCTAGAGCCATAGGTAGTCCACGTATTGTCCTATGGTGCAATGTATGAAGCCTGTTGTGAATTCTGCTCTTGGGCTCCCTCCGGTGGTTATGAGTGGTAGTGCTGCTGTCTTTGGATCGCAGCATTTATCAGGTGTGTCCACTTATTGCAATTTGGACTGGCCTATTTAGCCTTCTTGATCCTTTAGTCCCTGCCAGTTGTCCATTGTTTTTGGAGGATTCACATCCCTGACTGGTCTCTCCTGTTTTGCTGTTCTTTTCAACAAAGATAAGTTCTGGCTTTGTTTTTCCTGTCCACATGCTGTGGGCCTTATAGTTCTGTGCATTTTCATGTTTTGTCTTGTCCAGCTTGGTCTGTGTAAGGATTTTTTGCAGCCAAGCTGTATCTCTGGAGATGCAGATATACCCTCCATGTCTTTAGTCAGATGTGGAGATTTGTATTTTCTGTGGTGGATATTTTCTATTGTTTTAATACTGACCGCATAATACTCTGTCCTATTCTTTCTTTTTAGCTAGAAAGGCCTCCTTTGCTAAATCCTGATTTCAGTCTGCGTATGTCATTTCCCTCTCCTCTCGCAGTCAATATTTGTGGGGGGCTGTCTATCCTTTAAGGATTTTCTCTGAGGCAAGATAGTTTTCCTGTTTCTATCTTTAGGGGAAGTTAGTCCTTAGGCTGTGTCGAGGTGTCTAGGGAGTGTTAGGTACATCCCATGGCTACTTCTAGTTGCGGTGCTAAGTTCAGGGTCTGCGGTCAGTACAGGTACCACCTTCTCCAGGGTACGTCACATGCTGCTCCTAGGCCACCAGATCATAACAGAAGCCATACTGGAGAATGTGATGGCTCCAATACTATAATATATATACACAGTACATACTGTATATATAGATATATATATATATTCTGTAAATATATAATATCTATAATATAGGACTTTAGAACAAGAAGTTTGTTGAACCTATAAACAATTTACCGTATGTCCAAAACTCACTATCTAGATTTGTTATGCACATGGTAGATGGTGGATAACTATCATCATAACAGCAATATTGACAGCTTTTTGTCCCGTGGTGTCAGGGATAGGGAGTTACCCAGCAGGCAACAGAAAAGAAATTGTGAACTCACAGTATTATTGTCACGGGTGTGTCAGATGCTATAAACAGTCGCTCTGTATCTGGCTGCAGAAGGTCTCTGCGTTTGGCATTGAAGGACGCAGTTTTAATCCTTCTGACTTTTGGACCCAGTGGCAACCTCCCTCCGGCTCTAATTGACACACCCAGACCTGGATGTTTATAGACCCTCAGTCTGCTTCAGGGAGTCACCGGTGATATTCACATTTTCCCTTGTGAAGGCATGTAGCGATAGCAGTCAGCTATCTTCCTCTCTGGTGCTGTAGAAGGACGTTTAGTGTTACCTCTCTGAGTCTGCTCAAGATAAGTTTCTTCCCCCTTATTTGTCTCCCTTCTTCATTTTAGTGTACAGTAGGGACTGACCAGGGCTTCTCCCGCCCTACCCTATTCAGGGACTAGTTCTAGGGATATACAGGGCTTAGGATCCTGCATGGTGATTGGTGTGGAAACAGTATAGGGACGATAGGGGAGACAGGGTGCTATTAGATCAGCCTAGGGGTCTCTACTCCCCCTTTCCCTAGTGTTTGGGCTTCCTTCCCCTCGTGTTGCACTTAGTCTTTCCACACTGTGAGTGACAATTATCCATTTTTTTCACTTGCTCCTCTTCTGTAGTACAGAGATAGAACATGCCACATCCCACAATATGGCTCCATATTAAATTAGAGGCATACAGTGGTACATTTGGGCCCCATAGAAGTCTATGGGTCCATTAAAGGCAGAGTTTGTATGACACTGCACAATAATAGTACATTCAGTTTGTGGCCTCAATATATAATTACAGAATAAACCTGAGCCTTATATTTGAGTTACAGTATTTAGAGAAAAATTATCTGCATGTAGCTGTGCTATTCTGCAAATTTAATGTAGCCATAGGCACAAGGAAAGTTTTCAGGCAGATTGTCATATTTATCTACGTTGATGATATTGCTTTCTGTTGCATAAGTATGGGAGCATGCTTTGTGCTCAGGCCACTGTTCAGATCGTCCATATTTACAGGTGATATCTCAGAGGACAAAAGAAGCAGCATAAGAAGCCTGGTTGTTATGGTTTCTGCAATGAAATTCTGGTGAGATTTTATCAGGATCATATCATAATAATATAAAACTACATTCTGTAATAATTCCATGTTATGTGAACTGTAAAAAAAAATGTTTAGCTTATGTTATTTTTGCAATTCTTATTCCAATAAGTTTTCCTGGGTGGTCTCCAGTGGCTTCTCCCTGCTCGATGCCCTTGAGTGATAAGTCTCTCCCAGTACATGCATGAAGGAAGAGACCTGTCACTCAAGGGCAGCCGGCAGAGAGAAGCCTCCGGGAACCCCCTTGTCCGACTAGTCTCCTATGCAGCTTGGTCTCTGGTAATTATTAAACTATTTTTTTTTCTTAAAGAAACATTTATGGCTGAAATCATGCAGTAGATTAGGCATCATGCATCAGCTGTCAGATTCCCTTTAACCTCTTCAAGACCTTGTATATATAGATACATCCAAAGTCCCTCTCTCTGTTTGCTGCGGGCTCCAGCAATGAGCCTGCAACTTTTCCGGCATATCAGCTGATGAAATTGCCCCTAACAGCCGCGGGTGGAATGGCGATCCAGCTGCGGCTGTTAACATAATAAATGCCGCTGTGAATCTATGATAGCGGCATTTAACATGATTTCGCCGGAAGCGAGTCACATACCCCACCCATCGTCACTCATGTCACATGACCGCGAGTCGCCATGGATTGGCATGACAACCCGGGGTCTGCAGGAGACCACTGTGGTAGTCATTGCTGGATAGCTATGAGCCCAGAGGCTGGCGTTCATAGCAGGTGATCATTTTAGCTACACACAGCTATGTGTAGCGCAAGCGATCAGATGATTGCAGCTTCTAGTCTCCCAGACTGGAGACTATTGAAGCAAGTAAAAAGTAAAAAAAAAAGTTTTTAAAAATATTTTAAAAATAAAATAATATAAAAGTTGAAATCACCTCCAATTCGCTCCCATTCAAAATAAAATAATTTTAAAAACACAGATATTTGGTGTTGTCGTGTTCAGAATCACCCGATCTATCAATATTTAAAAATAATTAATATGATTGGTAAATGGCGTAACAAGAAAAAAAATCAAAAACGCTAGAATTATGCTTTTTTGGTTACCGCAAAATTGCATTAAAATGCAATAATAGGTAATTTTATCTATACCAAAATGGTATCAATAATGTCAGCTTGGCATGAAAAAAATAAGCCCTCACCTGGCCCCAGATCATGAAAAATGGAGACGCTACGGGTGTCGGAAACTGGCTACTTAGTTAAAAAAGAATCTATACATGTTTGGTATCTACGAATTCATAATGACCTGGGGAATCATAATGACACGTCAGTTTTAGCATTTAGTGAACATGGTAAAAAAATCCCAAAAAACAATTGTGGAACTGCACATTTTTGCAATTTCATAGCACTTTGATTTTTTTCCCGTTTTCCAGTACACTATATGCCAAAACCAATGGTGTTGTTCAAAAGTACAACTCGTCCTGAAGAAAAAAATCCCTCACATGGCCATTTAGACTGAAAAATAAAAAAATATTGCTTTGGGAAGAAGGTGAGCAGTAAACGGAAACTCAAAAGTGGTAAAACACAGGTTGGTGAAAGGGTTAAAGTAGATTTTGATATATTTTTATTTCATGTTTTGAGGAGAGGAGATGTGTTGAACAGAAAAAGCAATTCTAGAATTAGCAATCAATTTTATACTTTGATATAACTGACTTTTATACAGACGTGAAAATACCAAATATGTTTTTAATTGAAATAACAGATCTTGGAATAATAATGAGTTCGACCATTATATGTGCTGAGATAATCTTATAAATGTGCCTCAGCAAGGTACTGTGTAATGGTTGTGTCTAACCATGCAAAGCTGCTCCAGTTCATGGTTATCACCTACCACAGCTACTGGCAGATTGGGGGAGAATAAATCACTTAAGATAAGTGAGTATACAGACAACACAGCAGGGACTCACAGCTGTTATTTTCTGATGTAAAGGGAAATGGAAAAGGTTAAATCAAGTTCAATGAAAAAGCTTCTACCACTTGTCTTGTGACTTGTTGCTCCAGAGTTGATACACCAATATTGTGTCTAATTATTTATCCCTTTAACAGTGTCATTCCAATTATCCGCACAAATAGAAAAGATTGTAGCTTTGACCCTATGTTTAGTCCCTTTTGAAAATGGTTTCTTTTGTTCTGCTTTCCATATTGTAGTCTTTCACTGAGAGTCCTTGTTCCTCGCATCTGAAACATGCTCTACATTCCTTCTAGCGTAACCTTGTATCCGTCATTTTAAGAGAAATTCCACTGTCAGATTCTATGGATTTCTCTCACTTTTGCTTGTGTTAGTCTGTCCTGTAATCCTCCATCATGTTATGATAAATATTATAGTTGCTGTATGTTCCAAGTGAAATGGACAGTTCTTCTAAAATCTCTGAGTGTAAGTGATTCTGCTGAATGTTTAAAGGGGTGATCTGGTATCTAAAATGGCCTTTATGAATATCTATTTTTACACCCCAATCACTTCTGTAATTAACTTCATTTTAAAATCCCCTACATTTATCCCTATCATGTTACTACCTAAATGTGTTTTTTACTTCACTTCCTGCGTTGATTGTTTGAGAGGAGTCTCAAAAGTAATATCACAGGAGGCTGGGGCTGCACTCACTTCTCAACAGCATCTATCACCCCTCCTGGAACAGGATGTCATCAGGGGGTGGTGCTGCAATTACTTACTACAATTTCTTACACCACCGCCTTCTGATGATGTCATGGTCCATGGTGATAGACGTTGTAAATGTGAGTGCAGCGCTAGAACTCTGCTTCTATCCTTGCTTCCACATGCTTCTAACTTTGAAACAAAATAATGTCAGAGGGCAGAAACAGTGAGTGACACTAGTGCCGCCCCAGAGCCTCTATTTGAATCGTCACTCACCCTGCTTCTATCACTGCCCCCTGATGATGATTCATTTGAGGATGGTGCTATAAGCTGTGAGGCGGTGCTGGTGTCACTCACTGCTTCTATATTCGCCCCTGATGATGCCTTCTTTCACAGATAGAACCAGCAGTGGTGGAGATAGAAGCAGAGTGTTGGCACTGCCCTCACCTCTCCCACAGATTACATCATCATGGATCCAGGACATCTTCAGAGGGCGACAATGCAAGAAAATATAATAAGTAACTACAGCACAACCCCTTGTTCCAGGCAGGTGATTGACGCTGCGGGGATGTAACTGCAGCTCCAGCCTCCTGTGACATCCCATTTGAGACTCTTCTCAAACAAAATGTCACAGGAAATGAAGTAAAATTAAACATATTTAGGGATTAGATAGATAGGGAAAAGTGTTGGGTATTATGTAATGAAGCAAATTACAAAGGTGACTAGGGTGTCAAGATAGATATTTAGAAAGGTCATTTTAGGTATCGGACCACCCTTTTAAATCTGCACAGGTTAAACAATAAATAAATAGCTCTGCATTGCGTTCTTTGGTGTAGTGTTCTTTGGAGAAGGAATGGACTGCATGCCCAAACTGTAATAGCTAGATTCATCACTGGTACCTTTGAAAAAGATTTCCAGTCCTTATAATAAAGGATCATTTCTTTATAATAAAAAGTTTTTTATTTCCATTTGCTGCTAATGACTGTAAGGATTCTTGAGAAGCTTAAACCCTTAACCTAATACTTCTCACAGTTAAAGGAGTTATGAAGGACTTTTTCTTTTTTTTTTTGGTGGGGGGCTTAGAACTTACCAGTAGCGATCTCTCTTGGCTCAGTGCAGTCACAGACCGTTCATGCTGGTGATTTTCATGTTTCCAGTGGTGTCAGGTCAACTGAGCAGCTCCTTCTCTTCTGCGCTGCTCTGTTGATGGGGCATCACTGCCAACATTATGCTGATTGACAGCTGGCTCTCTGCTGACTAACTTCTGTGCATTGGCAGTCAATCAGCATGGCATCAGTAGTGATGCTCTGCCGAAAGAGCAACTAGAAAAGAAAGAACTGCTCTGTTGATTTAAGTGGTGTGGTCTAGACTGTCGCGTTCCTACCTCTGAAGTCATCAGTTGTGTTGTGAATTGTATTGTAATGTGAAGCGTGTCGTGAGTCTTGTGTATATATTGTGATATGTAGTGTATAGTGTATAAGTAATGTATAGTAGTGTACAGTATATGATAGCACAGGGTAAGACATAGGTTAGGACTTAGGACATAAGATAGGCATTATAAGGTGACTGTAGTTGGGTAGTGATGTTAGGGTAAGGATAAAGTTAATGTTTGGGACTAGCCTACAGTGAGATGTGCTTAGCGTTAGGGCAACTGACTGCTTCCTGATAGTTAGATGGGGACAAGTTCATGTTCAGGTAGGAAGTGTCTGTGAGCAATGCTGCCATCATGGGTAAACTATTTAACCCTGCTGTTGTCTTCGGTCTGGGGAGACCTATTTTGAACTTTGGTATTTTTGGGGGTGTTCAAGATGCGGTTCTGAAACTTGTGGTTGATTGACTTAAATGAGGATGGGTCGGCCGGCCACGGGTTTCAGAGCTGCATCTTGAATATTTTAAAGAATATTGAAGTTCAAGGTCGGTCGTTCTTGACCGAAGACAACAGCAGGGTTAAGAAAAGAAGGGACAAGGGAGTAGAAACCTTGAACTGATGGAAGACAAGACAGAGTGGCCTTATGCACTAGAGGGGTCCTTGTATAGGACTATGTGTCATGAGAAGCCCTGAGCTTGGGGAACACCAAAGGTAACAGGACTAAGTTCATAGGACTACTGGGTGGTCTCAAGTGGTAGATCCATGGCACCTGTGGTGGAAGAAAGAGGATACGGAACCGCTGAGTAGGTAAGGAAACTTGCTCTTCAGGACGGTATTGACGAGCTGGGCTGTGATAAAGTAGGTCGAAACAGTATGCTTCACCGGCCCTGGAGTGGATTACAGTAGAAGGAAACTGCGTGTGGGGAAAATGCTTTACACTGTAAAGGAAACGTCCATAAGACTTTGTACCTGCTATCCTTTGAACATAACCCTTAGCAAGTTACCAATCAGTAAAGACTGTGTTTTACAACGTGAGTCTATCACGAGCTGTGGGTGGGGGTTTACAGCGGAAGTGCAGCTCTAAAATAGTTGTGCGACTTAGACAAGTTACAAAAATGTAACTATTAAAACTAAGGCTGGGTTCACATTGCGTTAGTGGGTGTCCGCTGACGGAATCCGTTACATGGCGCAAATAACGCTATGTAACGGATCCGTTAGCGCACCCATTGACCGCAATGTATATAACGCATCGCTAACGTATGCCATTTTTGGCATGCGTTAGCGATGTCCCGTTATTTTCTGACGGACCTCGAACGCTGCTTTCAGCTCTTTTGGGTCCGTTCTCGCTAGCACAGATCGGGCATCTGCGCTAGCAGGATCGCTAAACGCAATCCCTTTTTGTACATTGCGTTAGCGCATTCCGTTAGCGTATGCGCTAAACGGATTGCACTAATGCAATGTGAACCTAACCTAATTTATCTTACCATTTATCTCATACTCCAGGACTAAAAACTATCTGTTGTTCCTTTTCCTAGAACAGCACCACATCTCTTACTGGGTGATTTTTGGGATTGCATTTTACCTCCATTTTGTTTGAATCACGATGAGCTGCAACTCCAGACATAACCTATGGATGTATGTGGCGCTATTTCTAAAAATTAAAAAAAACAGGTAAATTTTTTTCAAATCCTGAACAAACCATTTAACAACAAAACAAGGACCATATTTTTATGCAGAGGGTAGAACCTCACTTGGTTGATTTTGTGATAGAAAACTTCTGAAACTTTTCTTTTCCTTTGAATGGAACTTGCTGAAATTCGTGTGCATGCTGCCAAGTCAACTCCATTAAGATGAATGGAACTGATTTTCAATTGCATACATTTCTACAACTAAATCTGCTACATGTGAATCCTCTTTTACGTTGTATTCACAGTTATTTGGCACAATTTTAAAAAGTGACAAAAATGGCATGTGTGAACAAAGACCTAGTAAAATTAGGGTAGGACAGATAGTGCGTTCTCATTAACTCACAACAAGCAGAGATCTTTCTTGGATCTTAAAAATAAACACAAATTTTATTCAAAAGCTGCAGAAGTTTCCCCTTCACTTTAATTACTCTCTCCCTGCATCATCTGGACAGGAATAAGGCTATGGAAGTAGAGCACATCTTTAAAGATGAAAGAATTTCTCATTTTATGATTATTCATACTGCTGCCTTCTTCTCCGACTTGACACATATAATATTAGAATTAAGTCATCTTATTTTGGAGGACACTGGCTAATTAAAGAAGACAACTATGTTTAATGAGCAAAAAAAGAGACCAGCAATTAGATGACAGATAGTATCAGAGCATTTCATGAACCGGTCATTAAGACTTTTGAAAGCCATATAAAAATGTTCACAAGTTTGCTTGCTTTTTCATAAGTCTTTCGGAATCTTAAAGGAAATCTGTCAGAAGGTTTTTGATATGTAATCTGAGGACAGCATTATGTCCGACTCCTCCCCCTCCTGTGATAAGCTGCTTACTGTCAATAGGCAATGTACAAACAGAGCCTGGTGTGGGTGGGGGCAGCTTTCTCACCTCTGCTTCATGCTAAATCTAAAATTTCAGATTGCGTCACAACAGCTAAACCAGGAAACTATGTGATACATCATTGGAATCAGGGTCTCGTTCCCTACATTATGCTGCTGTCAGACGAGGAAGGAAAAACTTGGTGACAGATTCCCTTTAAAGAGAACCTGTGTTGCATGCCGAGCAGCCTAAAGACACGCCCACACAGAAAGCCATGAGCCACGCCCCCTTGTAAACACCATAAAAATTTGACTAAATAAAAGGCCCATGTCTTGGAAACTGTATGGCCGATTTAAAAAGGAAAAAAAATACATGAAACAAACATGGGAACACCAGAAATTAAATAAGAACAAAAAATTGACCACTTTTGACCTGGTGACAGATCCCCTTTAAAAGGGCTGTACTTACTGTACATATGATTGTAAGCAAATTAAAAACCCACCACAGAAAAATCCAGGGAGAATTTTCTTCTCAAAGATTGCGATTCTTTCTAGATACAAAATCACCAAATGAAATGATCACAATTTAGTGGTAATAAATTGCGCACAAAAAAAAATAAAAATTGCTTCTCGAGAATCATGTCCAAAGGAAAAATTGTCTTTATTGTCCACATCAGCCAATCACAATACAGCTCTGGTTTTGTAAACTCACCTTGCAAACGAAATCTGTGCTGTGATTGGTTGATAGGAGCATTTAAAAAAACAGCTAAACTTTTAAACAGTCTTGATAAATCTGACCTATTTTGCTAAAAAGTATATGATAGCATTTTTGATGAAAGGTAATTTAATTACTATTTTGAATATGCAGTGAAAACATACCATCTACCGTGTATTCTATTTATTTATGCTGATATTTCTTTCGAAGGATACACATTTCTAGTAAAGTATGAGCCGGACATATGGCTACATCTACATTAGCAGAACAGCTGAAAAAAGTATTTTGGTTAACTAAATTAAATGTTAAACTGAGGCACAGATATTGGAATGATATACAGTACAGACCAAAAGTTTGGACACACCTTCTCATTTAAAGATTTTTCTGTATTTTCATGACTATGAAAATTGTACATTCACACTGAAGGCTTCAAAACTATGAATTAACACATGTGGAATTATATACTGAACAAAAAAGTGTGAAACAACTGAAATTATGTCTTATATTCTAGGTTCTTCAAAGTAGTCACCTTTGGCTTTGATGACTGCTTTGCACACTCTTGGCATTCTCTTGATGAGCTTCAAGAGGTAGTCACCGGGAATGGTTTTCAATTCACAGGTGTGCCCTGTCAGGTTTAATAAGTGTGATTTCTTACCTTATAAATGGGGTTGGGACCATCAGTTGTGTTGTGCAGAAGTCTGGTGGCTCAGTGGTTAGCACAGCAGCCTTGCAGCTCTGGGGTCCTGGGTTCTAATCCCACCCAGGACAACATCTGCAAAGAGTTTGTATGTTCTCTCTGTGTTTGCGTGGGTTTCCTCCGGGCACTCCGGTTTCCTCCCACATTCCAAAGACATACTGATAGGAATTCTAGATTGTGAGCCCAATTGG
Organism: Ranitomeya imitator; assembly: GCF_032444005.1. Taxonomy (NCBI): domain Eukaryota; kingdom Metazoa; phylum Chordata; class Amphibia; order Anura; family Dendrobatidae; genus Ranitomeya; species Ranitomeya imitator. Next base: position 175,124,881 of record NC_091288.1, read on the forward strand.
GGACAGTGATGATAATGTGTGCAAAACTGTAAAGCGCTGCGGAATATGTTAGCGCTATATAAAAACAAAGATTATTATTATTATATACAGCTGATAGTCCTACTGAATAGACTGTTAGAATTTGTATTATGGCAAAAAAAGGCAGCTAAGTAAAGTAAAACGAGTGGCCATCATTACTTTAAGAAATGAAAGTCAGTCAGTCTAAAAAAATTGGGAAAACTTTGAAAGTGTCCCCAAGTGCAGTGGCAAAAACCATCAAGCGCTCAAAGAAACTGGCTCACATGAGGACCGCCCCAGGAAAGGAAGACCAAGAGTCACCTCTGCTTCTGAGGATAAGTTTATCCGAGTCACCAGCCTCAGAAATCGCAGGTTAACAGCAGCTCAGATTAGAGACCAGGTCAATGCCACACAGAGTTCTAGCAGCAGACACATCTCTACAACAACTGTTAAGAGGAGACTTTGTGCCGCAGGCCTTCATGGTAAAATAGCTGCTAGGAAACCACTGCTAAGGACAGGCAACAAGCAGAACAGGCTTGTTTGGGTTAAAGAACACAAGAAATGAACATTAGACCAGTGGAAATCTGTGCTTTGGTCTGATGAGTCCAAATTTGAGATCTTTGGTTCCGACAACTGTGTCTTTGTGTGACACAGAAATGGTGAACGGATGGACTCTACATGCCTGGTTCCCACCGTGAAGCATGGAGGAGGAGGTGTGATGGTGTGGGGGTGCTTTGCTGGTGACACTGTTGGGGATTTATTCAAAATTGACGGCATACTGAACCAGCATGGCTACACAGCATCTTGCAGCGGCATGCTATTCCATCCGGTTTGTGTTTAGTTGGACCATCATTTATTTTTCAACAGGACAATGACCCCAAAATACACCTCCAGGCTGTGTAAGGGCTATTTGACCAAGAAGGAGAGTGATGGGGTGCTACGCCAGATGACCTGGCCTCCACAGTCACCAGACCTGAACCCAATCGAGATGGTTTGGGGTGAGCTGGACCGCAGAGTGAAGGCAAAAGGGCCAACAAGTGCTAAGCATCTCTGGGAACTCCTTCAAGATTGTTGGAAGACCATTCCCGGTGACTACCTCTTGAAGCTCATCAAGAGAATGCCAAGAGTGTGCAAAGCAGTCATCAAAGCAAAAGGTGGCTACTTTGAAGAACCTAGAATATAAGACATATTTTCAGTTGTTTCACACTTTTTTGTTAAGTATATAATTCCACATGTGTTAATTCATAGTTTTGATGCGTTCAGTGTGAATGTACAATTTTCATAGTCATGAAAATACAGAAAAATCTTTACATGAGAAGGTGTGTCCAAACTTTTGGTCTGTACTGTATATTTTCAGACATCGGTGAAAATCGGTCTGAGGTCGGACCGGAATGCATAGCCTGGCCGCGGCTCTCCGAACCCGAGCGTGACAGTTTCATTGAAATACATAAAGCTGTCACACTCTGGTTGGAAGACCCATGGCCAGTCCATGCTCAGACTGATTTGCATGGACATCTGAATGAGCCCTTAAACAAAAGTTGTTGCATTGAAACAAACCACATACAGTACACCTAGGGCCACGTTCACATGTTCAGTATTTGGTCAATATTTTACCTCAGGATTTGTAAGCCAAAACCAGGAGTGGGTGATAAATACAGAAGTGGTGACGTGTTTCTATTACTCTTTTTCTCTGATTGTTCCTCTCCAGATTTTGGCTTACAAAATTTTACTGATGTAAAATACTGAATATGGGAACATAACCTAAGGACTCATTCAGATGTCCATTTTGACCGATTGAGATCAGTGTTTGGCATCAGATTTTGATCAGTATATGGTCAGTGTGTCATCAGTGTTTCATCAGTATTTTGATTGTATGCAAAAAAAACAATTCCAAAGCTAATCCTACCCACTATAATGTTAAAACCAGAGACATCACATGGTTTACACAAGGGTGACATAGATTTGTATGGGTTATCTTGATCCATGGCTGGATGAAAAACAGACACATTTTCAGCGATAATTTTTGGACACAGTCTGCAATAAAGACAGAACAGGCACGTGAACAGTTACATAGATAATGATTAGTACTTGCTCTAGCTATGAAAAATACAGATAGAACGCATGAGTGAAAATTATACATTGGAATGAGGACTAAAGGTACCGTTACACTAAACGACTTACCAACGATCACAACCAGCGATACGACCTGGCCGTGATCGTTGGTAAGTCGTTGTGTGGTCGCTGGGGAGCTGCAGGACCGCGCTTAGTAACTCGATTTTTACCCTGGTTACCATTGTAAAAGTTAAAAAAAAAAAAACAGTACATACTCACATTCCGATGTCTGTCATGTCCCCCAGCATCCACAGGGTTAAAACTGCTTTCGGCAGGAGCGCTGCTAATGCACGCGCTGCTGCCAAGAGCTTTCCCTGCACTGTGCCAGCGCCGGCCGTAAAGCAGCGGGGACGTAACCGCTGTGCTTTGCTTTACGGCCGGCCGGCGCTGACACAGTGCAGGGAAAGCTCTCGGCAGCAGCGCGTGCATTAGCAGCGCTCCTACCGAAAGCAGTTTTAACCCTATGGACGCGGGGGATGTGACAGACATCGGAATCTGAGTATGTACTGTTTTTTTTTTTTTACTTTTACAATGGTAACCAGGGTAAATATCCGGTTACTAAGCGCGGCCCTGCACTTAGTAACCCGATATTTACCCTGGTTACCAGTGAGCACATCGCTAGATCGGCGTCACACACGCCGATTCAGCGATCACAGTGGGTGATCAGCGACCAAAAAAAGGTCCTGATCATTCCCCAACGACCAACGATCTCCCAGCAGGGGCCTGATCGTTGGTCGCTATCACACTTAACGATTTCGTTAACGATATTGTTGCTACGTCACAAAAAGCAATGATATCGTTAACAAAATCGTTATGTGTGAAGGTACCTTAAGGGTAAGTTCACACAAGCTTATAAAAAAAAAAAATTCTCGGTGAGTCTCATCATATGCATGGAAGAAATTAGGTTCATGCTGTGATTTTTTTCCTGCGCAAACTTGATCAGTGAAAAAAATGATCTGAGCTGCCCCATTAGATAACATTGGTCTATTTTTTTCACGGACAGCACTCGGACCACCCCAAGAATGTGAGATTGCTGCTTGATGCCCTCTGGAAAGAACTGCTATTCATACAGATCTATGAACAGAATGGCTGAGCAGACTTCCATCCAGACATCTCGCTACATGTTACGTATGCTCTCCTTTTATTCTATTAATGTAGAACACTTTCTATTAAAAAAAGATGAACAAAAATAAAATGAGAAATCTTTGTCATTGTAATCTTTTCATAATTTTTAATGTACATGTCCAAAACGATAATTTCATCTAAATCACAAGCACAGAGCGACAAGGACAAGGTTAGTGTGTTACTACAGTTTTTCCTCTAGTTTCCCCCAATAAATAGTGCATGTAATTTATAAATCGTTTATTTTCACAGAACATTTCTGTCCAAGCAGTTTCATAGCAACCTGGAGAAAAATATTGTACAGGGAATTCATAAAGATTTATCAACTAACCTTCATATTAGGTCAGAGCAGTTGTAATGTGTTTTGTCACGAAACATTCCGAAAAGGGGTAGTGTGATCACCGTCTCTCTTACATGGTTCATAACGCACCAAATATAATTTCATCAAACATAATATAATATTAGAAATACTTCCTTTTCTAGATAAAGCAACATATACAGTCAACTAGATGGTGGCCCAATTATAACGCATCGGGTATTCTAGAATCTGTATGTATGTATGTATATAGCAGCCACATAGTATATAGCACAGGCCACGTAGTATATAGGAGCCACGTAGTATATAGCAGCCATGCAGTATATAACACAGCCACGTAGTATATAACACAGCCCACATAATGTATAGCACAGGCCACACAGTATATAACACAGCCCACGCAGTATATAACACAGCCCACGCAGTATATAACACAGCCTACGCAGTATATAACACAGTCAACGTAATATATAGCACAGCCCACGCAGTATATAACACAGCCCACATAGTATATAACACAGCCCACGCAGTATATAACACAGCCCACGCAGTATATAACACAGCCCATGCAAAATATAACAGCCAATGTAATATATACAGTAGCACAGCCCACGCAGTATATAACACAGCCACGCAGTATATAACACAGGGCATGCAGTATATAACACAGGCCATGCAGTATATAACAGTGGCCACGCAGTATATAACAGTGGCCACGCAGTATATAACACAGCCCACACAGTATATAACACAGCCCACGCAGTATATAACACTGCCCACGTAGTATATAGCAGTCACGCAGTGTATAACACAGCCCACATAGTATATAGCAGTGTGGGCACCATATCCCTGTTAAAAAAATAATTAAAATAAAAAATAGTTATAAATTCACCCTCCGGCGTCCAGCAAAGCTGTCCCGATGCGCGCGGCTGCTGCCAGCTTCCGTTCCCAGAGATGGATTGCAAAATTACCCAGATGTCTTAGCAGTCTCTGCTGAATCAATTCATATGAACTCGAGCCTGGGAACTTTTCAGAATATTTTCCCATGCCCGAGTTCTTATGAGTTCATCCAGCAGAGGGCGCATCACCGTGACTCGAGGTAACTACAGTACATTCCCCTGCATTCCATTCATTCACCAAGTTTTACAGTCAGGAGCGGCTGCATTAGCAGAGCTCCTGGGTGTAAAATTATTTAACCCCTTCAGATGGATTTACAGCGTGGGACAAGACTGTAATGATGGAAGGTATGGAATAGTGTTCTTTGTTTTTTTAACTTTGTTTCAGGTGACAAGGGTCTTCAGGTGGATTAAGAGTATAATAAAATATTAAAACACCATGTGTCTTTATTTCATTAAAATACTTTTTAATAATGTGTGTGTGTTTTATTAACCATTTCGTACTATTGGATTAATAATTGATAGGTGTCATAATTGACGCCTCTCCATTATTAACCTGGCTTAATGTCACCTTACAGTAGTAAGGTGACATTAACCCTTCATTACCCCATATCCCACCGCTACAGGGGAGTGGGAAGAGAGAGGCCAAGTGCCAGAATAGGCGCATCTTACAGATGTGCCTTTTCTGGGGTGGCTAGGGGCAGATGTTTTTAGCCAGGGGGGGCCCTATAACCATGGTCCCTCTCTAGGCTATTAATATCTGCCCTCAGTCACTGGCTTTCCCACTCTGGCCGAAAAAATTGCAGGGGAGCCCACGCCAATTTTTTCCGGGATTTAACCCTTAAATTTAATAGCTAGAGCACCCAAATTTGACACAAAGACACTTCTTACATTACTAAAGAGGAATATGTAATAAAAGAAGGGATATGAGATGGTTTACTGTATGTAAACCATGTCTAATATCCTGTCGGGTTTGTGAAGGAGATAGCAAAAGCCGTCAATTGAATTACCGGCTTTTCTGCTATCTAGCGCTGTATGAAATATAAATATATGTATATATATGTGTCTCACTGACACATATATAATGAAAAAAGGAACAGCATCAAAATACTACCTTGAAAAACGTGCAGAGCTTTCCAAACCACTATTGTGGATGGTTCAAATATAAAGAAGAAAAAAGGAAAACAGCACAACCAAATGAATAAAAAGTGGACTTTAATGCCTGAACGGTGTGGCAACGTTTCGGATGTAATATCCTTTCTCAAGCCCTTCAGGCATTAAAATCCACTTTTTTTTCATTTGTTTGTGCTGTTTTCCTTTTTCCTTCTTTATATATATATATATATATATATATATATATATATATATATATATATATATATATATTGGGACTGTATATATGTTTTTAATAATTTTTGAGGCCATGGATCCATTCTATGTCCATTTTGCAAGCCGGCGAGAAAATCTCGCCGTACGGATGTCACACGGATAATTTGATGCGAGGAAATCGCATCCACACACTACACACGGATCACTGTTTTGTAAACATTTGTGCGACTCTCGTCTGTGTAAAACAGACCGTATTTTTATACTTTGTGTGTGTTCCCGGCCTTAGGTAGATTTCATCCAGATTCCGCCGGAAAAAGCCCCCCATAAAATGAACAATGTCAAAAAGACATTGTTGTGCACATGTCCTGTCTTATTTCAATTCTTTAATTTGCTTCAGGCTTCGGCATCCCTATAAAGGTGAAAAGAAGTGTCATGCTCATTCTTCGGGTGACTTCCACTATAGAAAGTAACCTGTTCTCTGTACTTGTTTGTATAGAGTAAAAGATGTTGTGGCAGGACTACCACAAGAGTAGCAGAAAAAACACCGGTGAAGCTGCTTCAGGAAAACAAACACTGACGTTTTCCTTAAGCGGCTTCGCCTAGAAAAATTTAGCAGCTGTGCTGTTTTGGCCTTAGGACAATTGTCTCTTCAGAGAGGAACTCTAGTTCACCTATTGGAAGTAGCAATCCTAACAGTCAATGTCGACCCTTTACCGAGCCTTGTCACATGGCTTAGGATAATAGCCAAACCAGAATCTCAATTTGCAGACACTGTGTTTCGGGGTACTGCCCCTCATCAGTGCAAAGTGGAGATCTGGTTTGGCTGATTGAGAGGCGTCTGACCGGGATCCAAGAAGTATCGTTTCTCCTTGTGGAGAGTGACATGATAAGCATGTTGATGTGAGGAGACTTAAAGCCGCAATGCTCCTCTGGGAAATATGCAAATTGTCTCTTCAGAGAGGAAGAGAACTAGAACTCTATTGCCACCTATTGGAAGTAGCAATCCTAACAGTCAATGTCGATCCTTTACCGAGCCTTGTCACATGACTTAGGATAATAGCCAAACCATAATCTCAATTTGCAGACAGTGTGTTTCGGGGTACTGCCCCTCGTCAGTGCAAAGTGGAGATCTGGTTTGGCTGATTGAGAGGCGTCTTCCTCTGTAGGAAACAAAGCTTCATATGAACAGCCAAGTGGATTTGAATTGGAGTTTTCCCAAGCTTTTTTAATACATTTTTGTATTTGTTTGCTTTTATAAAGAATTTTGGAGCAGATCTGGTAAAAAAAAAACCCTATGTGAACATAGCTTTAGATATTTAATCTTCTCCATACAGTAAATGGGTATTCACTTTAAATATAGAGGCCATTGATCTTTCAGAAATAGAGCACTCAGTTCAATTGCTAATGGAAGATGAGAACACCTGTTATGATACGGTGGTCTAGGAGCAACATGGAACGAGCTCTGAAGGAAGTGGTAACTGTACTGACTGCAGTCCCTAAGCTCAACACAACACTAGAATTAGCCGTGGAATGCTCCTAACTCTCCCTAGGCATAGCAGGAAAGCTATCTTGCCTCAGAGAAAATCCCCAAAGGATAGATTAGCCCCCCACAAATAATGACTGTGAGTGGAGAGGGAAAAGACATACACAGAATGAAACCAGGATGAGCACAGGAGGCCAGTCTAGCTAAATAGATAGGACAGGATGGAATACTGTGCGGTCAGTATAAAACACTACAAAAATCCACGCAGAGTTTACAAAAAAATCTCCACACCTGACTAAAGGTGTGGAGGGCAAATCTGCCTCCCAGAGCTTCCAGCAAGACAGAATTAATTCACACTGATAAGCTGGACAAACATAGAAAGCACAGAATGGATAAGTCCACAATCTATGGACAGAAAAGAGCAAGCAAAAACTTAGCTTTGCTGAACTGGTCAGGATAACAGGGAACTCCAAAGAGATGTGAATCCAACCAGGAACCATTTACAAGTGGCACTGGCTGAAGAAAGAGCCAGGCCTAAATAGCCGAGCAGAAGAGACGATAAGTAGAGGCAGCTGATGACAGCTAACTCCAAGGAGCAGCCATACCACTAGAAACCACAAGAGGGAGCCCAAGAGCAGAACTCACAAAAGTGCCACTTACAACCACCGGAGGGAGCCCAAGAGCGGAATTCACAACAGTACCCCCCCTTTGAGGAGGGGTCACCGAACCCTCACCAGAGCCCCCTCGCCAATCAGGACGAGCCAAGTGAAAAGCATGAACCAAATCAGTGGCATGGACATCGGAGGCAACAACCCAAGAACTATCCTCCTGGCCATAACCCTTCCACTTGACAAGATACTGAAGCCTCCGCCTCGAAAAACAAGAATCCAAAATCTTCTCAACCTCATATTCCAACTCTCCCTCAACCAACACCGGGGCAGGAGGGTCAACCGAGGGAACAACGGGCACCACATATCTCCGCAACAACGATCTATGGAAAACATTATGAATGGCAAAAGAGGCTGGAAGAGCCAAACGAAAAGACACCGGATTAATAATTTCAGAAATTTTATAAGGACCAATAAACCGAGGCTTAAACTTAGGAGAAGAAACCTTCATAGGAACATGGCGAGAAGACAACCAAACCAAATCCCCTACACGAAGCCGGGGACCAACACACCGACGGCGGTTAGCAAAACGTTGAGCCCTTTCCTGAGACAACGTCAAATTGTCCACCACATGAGTCCAAATCTGCTGCAGCCTGTCCACCACAGAATCAACACCAGGACAATCAGAAGGCTCAACCTGCCCAGAAGAAAAACGAGGATGAAAACCAAAATTACAAAAGAAAGGTGAAACCAAAGTAGCCGAACTAGCCCGATTATTAAGGGCAAACTCGGCCAACGGCAAGAAAGACACCCAATCATCCTGATCAGCAGACACAAAGCATCTCACATAGGTCTCCAAGGTCTGATTAGTTCGCTCAGTTTGGCCATTAGTCTGAGGATGAAACGCCGAAGAAAAAGACAAATCATGCCCATCCTAGCACAAAAGGCCCGCCAAAATCTAGAGACAAACTGAGAACCTCTGTCAGACACAATATTCTCCGGAATGCCATGCAAACGAGCCACATGCTGAAAAAATAATGGAACCAGATCTGAGGAGGAAGGCAACTTAGGCAAAGGTATCAGATGGACCATTTTAGAGAACCGGTCACAAACAACTCAGATAACAGACATCTTCTGGGAAACAGGAAGATCCTAAATAAAATCGATGGAAATATGCGTCCAGGGCCTCTCAGGGACCGGCAAAGGCAAAAGCAACCCACTAGCGCGGGAACAGCAAGGCTTGGCCCGGGCGCAAGTCCCACAGGACTGCACAAAAGCACGCACATCGCGCGACAAGGAAGGCCACCAAAAGGACCTAGCAACCAAATCTCTGGTACCAAAAATCCCAGGATGACCAGCCAACACTGAACAATGAACCTCAGAAATTACCTTACTTGTCCATCTATCAGGAACAAACAGCTTCCCCACTGGACAGCGGTCAGGCCTATCAGCCTGAAATTCCTGAAGCACCCGCCGCAAATCAGGGGAGATAGCAGAAAGAATCACCCCCTCCTTAAGAATGCCAAGCGGCTCCAGGACTCCAGGAGAATCAGGCAAAAAACTCCTAGAGAGGGCATCCGCCTTAACATTCTTAGATCCCGGAAGATACGAGACCACAAAATCAAAATGGGAGAAAAACAGGGACCATCGAGCCTGTCTAGGATTCAGCCGCTTGGCCGACTCGAGGTAAATCAGATTCTTATGATCGGTCAGGACCACAACACGGTGTTTAGCTCCCTCAAGCCAATGTCGCCACTCCTCAAACGCCCACTTCATAGCCAACAACTCCCGATTGCCGACATCATAATTGCGTTCCGCCGGCGAAAACTTTCTGGAAAAAAAAAGCACACGGTTTCATCAAAGAACCATCAGACTCCCTCTGAGACAAAACGGCCCCTGCCCCAATCTCAGAAGCGTCGACCTCAACCTGAAAAGGAAGAGAAACATCCGGCTGACGCAACACAGGGGCAGAAGTAAATCGGCGTTTAAGCTCCTGAAAGGCCTCAACAGCCTCAGAGGACCAATTCGTCACATCAGCGCCTTTCTTCGTCAAATCGGCAATGAAACGGCGATAAAAATTAGCAAAGCCCAAAAATTTTTGAAGACCCTTCACAGATGTGGGTTGGATCCAGTCATGAATAGCTTGGACCTTAACAGGATCCATTTCTATAGACGAGGGAGAAAAAATAAAACCCAAAAAAGAGACCTTCTGAACTCCGAATAGGCACTTAGACCCCTTCACAAATAAAGCATTATCACGAAGGATCTGGAACACCATCCTGACCTGCTTCACATGAGACTCCCAATCATCGGAAAAAATCAAAATATCATCCAAATATACGACCATGAATTTATCAAGATAATTGCGGAAAATATCATGCATGAAAGACTGGAACACAGATGGAGCATTAGATAGCCCAAATGGTATTCAAAATGGCCTTCGGGCGTATTAAATGCAGTTTTCCATTCGTCACCCTGTTTAATACGAACAAGATTATATGCCCCTCGGAGGTCAATCTTAGTAAACCAACTAGCCCCCTTAATCTGAGCAAACAAATCAGTAAGCAAAGGCAAGGGGTATTAAAATTTGACCGTGATCTTATTAAGAAGACGATAATCAATACAGGGTCTCAGGGAGCCATCCTTCTTAGCAACAAAAAAGAAACCCGCTCCCAATGGTGACGAAGAGGGCCGAATATGCCCCTTCTCCAAAGACTCCTTAACATAACTCCGCATGGCGGCATGCTCTGGCACAGACAGATTGAAAAGTCGGCCCTTAGGGAACTTGCAACCAGGAATCAAGTTAATAGCACAATCACAGTCCCTGTGCGGAGGAAGGGAACTGGACTTGGGCTCATCAAATACATCCTGGAAATCCGACAAAAACTCAGGGACCTCAGAAGAGGGGGAAGAGGAAATTGACATCAAAGGAACGTCACTATGTACTCCTCGACAACCCCAACTAGTCACCGACCATTTTCTAAATTTCTGGCAGTACAACTCTGCCGCTTCCTGACCTTGACACAAGGCCAACAGGGTTTTTTCTGCATGATCCACAGAATTAGGTTCGTCATATAATAATCCGAGCGCTTGAAAAAATGCATCTACATTCAATAATGCCGGATCCCCTGTTTCAAGAGAAAAAGCCCAGTCTTGAGGGTCACCACGCAGCAAGGATATGATGATTTTTACTTGCTGAATGGGATCACCAGAAGAACGGGGTTTCAAAGCAAAAAACAGTTTGCAGTTATTTTTAAAGTTCAAAAACTTGGATCTGTCCCCAAAAAACAAATCAGGAGTAGGAATTCTAGGCTCTAAAGCCGGAGTCTTGACAACATAGTCCTGGATACTCTGTACTCTTGCAGCAAGTTGATCCACACGAGAAAACAAACCCTGAACATCCATGCCAAAGCATATATCCTGAACCACCCAGATATCAAGAGGAAAAAAAAGACAAACCAGAGCACAGAAAAAAAAATGGTTCAGAACTTTCTTTTCCTTCTTTTGAGATGCATCTAATTCATTTTTGGCCACTTGTACTGTTATGATACGGTGGTCTAGGAGCAACATGGAACGAGCTCTGAAGGAAGTGGTAACTGTACTGACCGCAGTCCCTAAGCTCAACACAACACTAGAATTAGCCGTGGAATGCTCCTAACTCTCCCTAGGCATCTCGTCACAGCCTAAGAGCTAACTACCCCTAAAGATAGAAGCAGGAAAGCTATTTTGCCTCAGAGACAATCCCCAAAGGATAGATTAGCCCCCCACAAATAATGACTGTGAGTGGAGAGGGAAAAGACATACACAGAATGAATCCAGGATGAGCACAGGAGGCCAGTCTAGCTAAATAGATAGGACAGGATGGAATACTGTGCGGTCAGTATAAAACACTACAAAAATCCACGCAGAGTTTACAAAAAAATCTCCACACCTGACTAAAGGTGTGGAGGGCAAATCTGCCTCCCAGAGCTTCCAGCAAGACAGAATTAATTCACACTGATAAGCTGGACAAACATAGAAAGCACAGAATGGATAAGTCCACAATCTATGGACAGAAAAGAGCAAGCAAAAACTTAGCTTTGCTGAACTGGTCAGGACATCAGGGAACTCCAAAGAGATGTGAATCCAACCAGGAACCATTTACAAGTGGCACTGGCTGAAGAAAGAGCCAGGCCTAAATAGCCGAGCAGAAGAGACGATAAGTGGAGGCAGCTGATGACAGCTAACTCCAAGGAGCAGCCATACCACTAGAAACCACAAGAGGGAGCCCAAGAGCACAACTCACAAAAGTGCCACTTACAACCACCGGAGGGAGCCCAAGAGCGGAATTCACAACAAACACCCCAATGTCTATTAACTCCGTATTTTTCTTATATGGCTTACAGAAGTGATAGCATCTATAATAACATAATATTCAATCAGTCCTGCATGATAAAACATTATATACAGTACAGACCAAAAGTTTGGACACACCTTCTCATTTAAAGATTGTTCTGTATTTTCATGACTATGAAAATTGTACATTCACACTGAAGGCATCAAAACTATGAATTAACACGTGTGGAATTATATACTTAACAAAAAAGTGTGAAACAACTGAAAATATGTCTTATATTCTAGGTTCTTCAAAGTAGCCACCTTTTGTTTTTATGACTGCTTTGCACACTCTTGGCATTCTCTTGATGAGCTTCAAGAGGTAGTCACCGGGAATGGTCTTCCAACAATCTTGAAGGAGTTCCCAGAGGCTTAGCACTTGTTGGCCCTTTTGTCTTCACTCTCCGGTCCAGCTCACGCCAAACCATCTCGATTGGGTTCAGGTCTGGTGACTATGGAGGCCAGGTCATCTGGCGTAGCACCCCATCACTCTCCTTCTTGGTCAAATAGCCCTTACACAGCCTGGAGGTGTGTTTTGGGGTCATTGTCCTGTTGAAAAATAAATGATGGTCCAACTAAACGCAAACCGGATGGAATAGCATGCCGCTGCAAGATGCTGTGGTAGCCATGCTGGTTCAGTATGCCTTCAATTTTGAATAAATCCCCAACAGTGTCACCAGCAAAGCACCCCCACACCATCACACGTCCTCCTTCATGCTTCACGGTCGGAACCAGGCATGTAGAGTCCATCCGTTCACCTTTTCTGCGTCGCACAAAGACACGGTGGTTGGAACCAAAGATCTCAAATTTGGACTCATCAGACCAAAGCACTGATTTAAACTAGTCTAATGTCCATTCCTTGTGTTCTTTAGCCCAAACAAGTCTCTTCTGCTTGTTGCCTGTCCTTAGCAGTGGTTTCCTAGCAGCTATTTTACCATGAATGCCTGCTGCACAAAGTCTCCTCTTAACAGTTGTTGTAGAGATGTGTCTGCTGCTAGAAGTCTGTGTGGCATTGACCTGGTCTCTAATCTGTGCTGCTGTTAATCTGTGATTTCTGAGGCTGGTGACTCGGATAAACTTATCCTCAGAAGCAGAGGTGACTCTTGGTCTTCCTTTCCTGGGGCGGTCCTCATGTGAGCCAGTTTCTTTGTAGCGCTTGATGGTTTTTGCCACTGCACTTTGGGATACTTTCAAAGTTTTCCCAAATTTTCGGACTGACTGACCTTCATTTCTTAAAGTAATGATGGCCACTCGTTTTTCTTTACTTGGCTGCTTTTTTCTTGCCATAATATAAATTCTAACAGTCTATTCAGTAGGACTATCTGCTGTGTCTCCACCAGACTTCTGCACAACACAACTGATGGTCCCAACCCCATTTATAAGACAAGAAATCCCACTTATTAAACCTGACAGGGCACACCTGTGAAGTGAAAACCATTCCCGGTGACTACCTCTTGAGGCACATCAAGAGAATGCCAAGAGTGTGCAAAGCAGTCATTAAAGCAAAAGGTGGCTACTTTGAAGAACCTAGAATATAAGACATAATTTCAGTTGTTTCACACTTTTTTGTTATGTATATAATTCCACATGTGTTAATTCATAGTTTTGATGCCTTCAGTGTGAATGTACAATTTTCATAGTCATGAAAATACAGAAAAATCTTTAAATAAGGTGTGTCCAAACTTTTGGTCTGTACTATATATATACTGTATATATACACATATATAGATATATAGATTTGTCATCAGTGCCATATCCCTATGCTATATTAACAATATTTTTCATTAAATGTACTAATATACACTCTTGCATTATCTGTTAATGTCATGATCTAAAAACAGACTTTGGTTTATTGCCCTGCTGCATCCCGGTAAATGGCCGATAACCATAGCATTATGAATTCCAGAGAACTATCAAGAGATGGAGCAGGAGGTCATGTACTGAAGCAGGAAGGCGATAAGCTCCAGAGAGCCCCTGCATGTAGAGTCCTCAGAATAAGAAATAGCTGGAAAACACCAAGGTGATATAAAAACGGCTGACTTTAATCATCTGAGAAAGTAAATTTGTCCTTTTCCCTTTTCGATATATCATAGCGGATTCTATGTCATATGATAATAGTATTATCGCCTGTAACACATATTCCTAAAAGCTATTTTGCCCCAACATTAATTATATGCAGCTGATGCTTTGTTTTTCTCACATATCACATTTATACATAGAATAAGCAAAGGTCTGTAAATGCACAGAAATGTAAAAGTATAACAAGTCTTAAAGGGAATCTGTCACCCCAGGAACATACAGTATATGACCTATTAATATGGGCATACAGGTGATAGAAATGTTACACTAGTCCTACCTGTGTGCCTCATATTAATGGTCTTGTTGCTGAAAAATGTTATATTATGTCTTTATGTTAATGATTTCTTCTAGGCTTTGGGTCGTGCACATCAGTTACGGCTTCAGAATCCTGCGCCCTGCACTCCCTCCACAATATGTGCCTCTTCCTCCCTTCTATGGGCGCTGAATTCAATCTTCTGTGCAAGTGAGTTACTGTGACCTCAGGCATGTGCAATGATAAGATGCTCTCCCCACTTCCTCCCTGCGTAGTCATCGCTAGGAACCAGGTGTACATAACAATGACTATACAGGGAGGAAGTGGGGAGGGCACCTTATCAGCGCGCATGCTGGAGGTCGCTAAAGCAAAAGTCGCTTGTGCTTGTGCAAAAGATCCCTGAATGCAGTGTCCATAGAAGGGAGGATGAGGTATCTATTTCTGAGGGAGTGCAGGGCGCAGGTGTGAGATTCTGGGGTCGTAACTGACGCTGATGGGAGGTGAGTAGTATTACAATGAAGAAAGGAGGTAGGGATTTCTTCCACTCACTACACGCCCAAAGCCTGGAAGAAATCATTAGCATAAAGAAAGAGTATAACATCCCAGCACCAAGACCATTAATATGAGGCATACAGGTAGGAATAGTGTAACATTTCTATTACCTGTATGCCCATATTAATAGGTCATATACGTCCCGGCGGGTGACAGATTCCCTTTAAGAGTCTACCACTAAGACAGCACATTTTTATATTCCTTATTAAAGGGAATTTATCATTCCCAAAACAATATTCATAGCAAAATTCAATAGATAATGGAGTAAAATTCAAGTAAATGGTTCACAGGAAAACCCCCAAAATATTAAAAAAATACCTTTATTGACCAATTTATTAAAAACTAGTGCACACAAAACCATCACCAAAAAAAATTGGCACTTAATAGAAAAGGCCTAGGGAGGTGCCTACCACTCATCAGCACCCTACCTGACAGCGAAGGTAGGGTGCCGATGAGTGATAGGCAACTAGGGATAGGCACCTCCCTAGGCCTTTTTCTATTAAGTGCCAAATTTCTTTGGTGATGGTTTTGTGTGCACTAGTTTTTAATAAATTGGTCAATAAAGGTATTTTTTAATATGTTGGGGGTTTTCCTGTGAACCATCCCCAAAACAATCATAAAACCATTTATTCGGGTATGTAGTAGAGTTAGTGCCTATAACAATGATATCGATAGAATAGATGTTAGCGGCTTAGTTGTGAGAAAAAATTGATTTATTATATATCAAATGATGAAGTTTCGGTGCACCCTTGGCATGGCCGAGAGCTCGGCGCATTGTTACAACCTTTCAAGCGAGCACAGCACAAACGCAATCAGCTGTTCGGCATCTCCACAGTGACACTGCAGTAGCCCAGCCGTGCTCAGTGTCGGTGTGCATTCTCATCACTGGCTCCTGTCAGTGGAAAAAAAAAATTGAAATGCTTGAAAAAATGCAAGTCAACGAACAAAAAACCCACTAAAAATACTTTTGTGAAATTCATGGTGTACTTTACAAGCAGCAAGAAAATGCCACAAAAAAAAAGTGTGTACGAAGGTAATTGAAGGTAAGGTAATTGTTGGAGATGAGTGAATCGATTTGTGCGACCCTGGTCCGAGCCCCGATCAGTATTCCATGGCCACAGTATGGGATCTCTGCGAACCACCTACCTGCCAGCATCTCTGGCTCCTCTTCTGATTTTATGGCTTGGCATCATGTCATTGTTGTGGCGTGACATACACATGGCGTCGCGTCAGACCTGCTAACCACAATAGGAGCTGGGGATGCAGGTGACAGACACTTTGCAGGACTCTCATCCCGCGGCCGTGGAATACAGACCTGGTGAACTCTACTAATAATATATTTTCCCTGAACAGCTGCTTTAGAAGAAATCAGAAGCAGCAGTGGTGGCTAATCACCAAGCTAACTTGCTTTAAAGCAGGGGTGTACAACCTTTGGCCTGTGATGCCATCTTTTGTGGCACTCTTTATACTAGCATTCTTGTCTATGTATGGCTTATACAACAGAATTATCATACAGCATGTGCAACTCCTTACGTTACCCTGTGTAGCACTGTCTCCTGAACTCATCATTCAGTAAGAAAATCAACTAACATACATCTTGGTCAAACAAGACAGACGACCAGCTTACTGAGAGATCAAATTACAGCCCCCTTGAAATCTATAGAAAGAAGACGTTGAGAGAGGACTAGAAGGAAGCAGAACATGACACACATGGATGATGATGATGCTCTCTAGCAAGTATTTATCTCACCCCTTTGCTGAACTAAAATCTACACTGCTGTATCAAGTCCTCCATAATTCTGCTTCTAAACATATGCTTCATAGAGACAGGGAAACAGGAATCCCTCATGTTTGCTTACAAAATCACAGCAGCTAGTCTCCACCCACTAGCTCAGGAGAAACTGAAAATTAGAGATGGAACCTACAGAGGGAAAAACTGGTAATAATGCAGGATACTGGTCATATAATGGCCAGACATAGCTTTATTCCTCATTTACATACACACCAGCATAGTTACATTTTATTCCGGCCCTTGGGAAATATTTGATCTGACAATGTAGCCCTCAGAGCAAAATAGGTTGCGTGATTTTATTTCTACCAATGTCAGTGGTTTCCTATAGTTCACAAAGCGGCAGTAAGTTTCAGTCTTCAATCTTAATTATTTCATTTATTTTCAGACCACTGACCTACAGTTTGCAGCATAATAAAAGTTTCAGATTTTTCTCTTGAAAGAGTGTCACTCCTAGTAATGTAGGCTGGATCTGAGTTCTATGTGTATTAAGGTTGCTGCTGTCTTCACTAATCATATCCGACCTGCACAGCTATAATGCACTTATTTTCTGTTCTTGTGCTTTCTCTTCCATCCCTGGGATACTTTCTGCTCTGGAAATCTGTGTGCAATCCTTCCCTGTTGCCATCTCTAAGATTGGGAAACGGGAGGTTAGAGCACAGAGAGCCATCAGAAACAGGAGCAGGACTTCTGAAGATTTTAAATAATTTTTGAAAAGTGCACAGCTAGATAAAGGACAAATAGACGCAGCAGCAAAATTGGTAGGACATTTTTAATGAAGAGTTGCTTAACTTAGATTTAGGAAACAATATATTATAGCTCTTAATAAAGGACTATCAATTTGGGGAAAACTTTCATTTATTCTTATTTTTTTCAGTATAATGCAGCCAAACTATGATCTAGCGCTGTACACATTGGCACATTTCGCCTTTGAGGCTTGCAAATAAAAATCTTTTTAATTAGCCTATGAAACCAAAGGTGATTTGGGAGGCATATATTGTAAGCACTGCTCTGAAGCTGGCCCCATCTGGATCTAGCTACCTACATTGCCCCTGTGATCCTCTGATGCTACAGAGGCAACGTGACCTCTGTTAGCGACACTGGAGATTGCAAAGTTTGATAAACAGTGCAACAATGCTGCTTGCCCAAACTGACAATTATTCAGGAGTGCACCGCCTCCGGGAAGCAGGGGAGCTGTGCACTCCTAAATCGCAATATTGAGACAGCCACTTTAACTTATTAACCTTTATTTTATATACCTCAAATAATGGAGCTAAGAAATAATTGCTACATGCCTATGTGAAATAAGTTGTTATCTTCAGCTATGTTAAAGTGGTGCGATATTCAGTCGATAGCACGCATCTGTCAGTACATTGCGTGGATTCTGCTGTTTGCCGCTACAGTACAATTGGTACATGAGTGATTCTGCATATGAGAAACTCATTAGTTCTGTCTGGATAAAGGTCAGCCTGCTTTATCTGAAACTAGCACAGGGAAATCAGCGATGGCTTTCACAGAATAAATATTTCCGTTGCAATATTTTAGCAGCTAAGAAATATCTGTTTATACATTATAGAAATCATGTATTCAAATTCACTGGAGTTTCTCCTGAGGATTTCCTCTGGAAATAGACGCTACATGTTCATTACAGTTTAAAAAGAACCTGTCAACTGATTCATAGCGCCCAAACCATGGGCAGCACCAGTCAGTGACCAGCTCTCACATTCTAAGATTCTATGTTTTACGTAGTCAGGGGGATGAGATGACTGGTCCAAGAGGCAGGTCCCTGCTGGCTTCTCGGTTCCAGCTCAGCTACACATACGATCTATCCCTGACCTGTCAGTCTAGCTCAGTGGGCGGGGAGAAGCCAGCAGGGACCAGCCTCTAACACTAAGCTGCAGCAGCGAGGAAATGGTGGCAACGGGGCAAATGGCTGGTTCTTATAGGGCAAGGAGGACATGTGACATCCACAGCCAATGACACATGCCCTTGCTTGTGTGCGTCACATGCACATTGCTCTGTGTGTGCACTGCTGATAGGCTGAGAGACTGCACCGCCCCACTGTAAATGCGGGAAAGAAAAAAAATGGAGATCGGCGTTATTTCAGCACAGACCTATCCCCCGCCCCCCTCCACCCACTATACACTGACGCAGTCTATTAACAATGATAAACAGTTTTAATGTGCAAATCAAGCGAGGCTTTTGGTGAACGGACAGTTATCAAACAGAAACTCGAACAGCCGAATTTTAAGCACATTGTTCGGATTCGTCGAAAAACTCGAACACCGCCCAAAACAGCTCGAATCTGAGATTGGCGAACAGTTCGACTCGAACACCGCTCATCTCTACTCCTGACAAAACTGATTAAAGTTAAAAAAAAGAGCATTTTGACTTTGTGCAAAATTCATGAACTGTTGTGATGAATTTGGCACAAAAAATGTCATCGAAAGATAAAGATAAACACAAGGATAGAATAAGAAGTGACTTAAAAGAACCCACAATTAATGACTTCGGCCCTCATTGTTCAAAACAGTAATATACAGTGAAGAAAGGTGATCATCACCATTAGTTCTTAAAAGAAGGAATAAAATGATGTTAACATTCGAATCATCAACATATGAAAAGCTGTCCTGGGCAAATTTTACATACTTGTACAAGAAAGATTCAGAGAGGGTAAATGAGGCTCCTTGAAATTCTGTGCCTCTAATAGATTTCTGCTTTCCTGAGGTAAAATATATATTTTTATAGCTTATAGCAGGAGATGCTACTGTGTCATTTCACTTACCAAAGTCAGATCTGGCTCACTTGGTAAATTCAATTTCAAAGCAAACAATCTATCCAGAGAACCTGCAGTTCTGGATCTGTGCCAGTGTGTCAGCACAAACAATGAGTCATTGTAAACTTCATACGAAACATACAATTTATTTCAACAATGATCCGTTTATAGGATTTCCTCAAAGCCTCACAGTTTGTCTCCAAGGCCTGCTATTGCCTACCATGCTTGCAATCTGGCACACTGTAAAGGCCACGATGACCTCATCTTTAATGTTGATATCAGTAGCACCAAAGGTTGTAGTGCAACTAGCAGTCTGATTCATGTCTCTCTATACTCCCGCAAGCAGTGCGTAACTACATCGCTCCCAACCGTCCCGCATACTGCGGAACTGTCCCGATTGTGAGGCAGTGCCCCGCTGCACCGCACAGACTCTGCTTCACCCGCACAGCCAGCAGGAGAAATAGCCGACACGCCCCCTTGATTAGGCCATGCCCCCTCCATATCTTCTTCCCCGGTGGTTCAGAGAGGGAGAGAGGACATTCTGAGGTACGTGTGTGTGCGTGTATGTGTGTGTGGTGTTAGAGCAATCCACTGCAGCCTGTTAGTCATAGGCACAGTATATATATGCATATATCCTTTATATACTACAGCAGTTATGGAGTGGAGCCAGTAGATAGTGGTGTTGTCTGAGTGCATGCAGAGTTCGCAGAGCTGGGCTACATTGCAATGTGCAGGATCTGTGAGGCAGCAGTGTGGACAGTGACAGGTGGTGAAATCTTTGCCTGCATTGTAAGCTGAGCTGCTGGGACACATCTACAGCCCCAACTGTACACTGGCATCGTCATGTGAGGCCATCATACTGTACGCAGCATCATGTGTGCCCATTAGACAATATGGAGCACTATGTGGCCATTATACAGTATTGAGCATCATGTGGGGCCATTATACAATATGGAGCACTGTGTGGCAATTATACAGTATGGAGCATCATGTCAGGCCATTATACATTATGGAGCACTGTGTGGCCATTATA